>NC_050182.1:11067131-11109631 GCF_008315115.2 Sander lucioperca | reverse complement strand
ACAAAAGGTGAACTTAAATGTTGTTCTATCACCAGGTTTCAATCGTAAAGCAGACAAATGGGATCAGGGTCCAGACAAAGCAAACACGGCTTATACGAAACTGAAAACGAGGCGGTAAACCAAATGTTTGTGAAATGACCGTCACTGACTGCCGGACGGAGGTAAGACAGAGGGCAGAATCTGCCAGACTTATGTAGGTCAGCTGAGAATCAATGCTCCAGTATGACTAAACTAACAACCAGAGAGGTTAGTCAGCTACTTCTGACTCTCCAGTAGCCAGAAGGTTTTTTAAACGTTTATCGGCTCTAGCTCGGTCTGCTCCATTCAATCAGTTCGGAAGGATTTCATAAGAAGGACAGAGCTCTGTGATGTTCCTGGCAGCCCAGACATCGTATAACAACAGTAATTTCTCCTCTCATTTGCTTCGGCATAAAAGGCTCTTTCATGGAAATGCTTATGAAAAGGCAGCAGAGGCATATCAGATTGAGAAATGTAATAGTTTTCACTGAAGCCATTTTCGGGAAAAAGGAGTCTGTATATTGCTCAGTGTGTGTGTGTGTGTGTGTGTGTGTGTGTGTGTGTGTGTGTGTGTGGGGGGGGGGGGGGGCTGTGTGTTTCTCCACCAGTGTTTATGGAGCATTTAAAAGCCTCCAAATGTGCTGCAGTTTGCGGCCTACAAGTCCTCCCCAAACCCTCCGGGCGAGCTGCCAACGCGGGCTTACAGTTAAAATAAACAGCATAGACACAGTGGAGTGAGAGTTATTGGCTTTTTGTAGGACAGAGTGAGTTGCTGACTCTTTTCTTGGCTTGTAAAATAACCCTTCTTGTTCCACTATTTTATTTTTTATCCGACTGATAAAGAGTATGTGGCCAATCTAACCAACTTTCTTTGGTTGTATTTTCATGTGAATATTAGGACCACCTCCTAAATGTGTTGCTGAGAATCCTTATTTAGCCTCCACTTACTGAGCTGAATGTGCAAAATTAAAAGGGATCAAACTGTGGTCCTTTAATTTACCATCTGTGTATTTGTACAAGCTTTTAAATTGGCAGATCATGAGTAGCAATTTGTGTTGTCCACATCTTGTTGCTATCCTAATGGTTCATATTCCACTCTGTAATTATGTCATTACTACGTACATTTTGTACACAAGAATTTTATACTTGTCAGAATAATGCTGGGATCAGATTTCAGCCTATAAAGGGCAGATCTGAAAGACATTCCTGTGTAGTGCAGCATAGTGGAAGATGACCAATACCCCCCCCCCCCTTTTTTTTTCTCGATTTGACAACATTTACAATAGCCAACCTTTGCACATCATGCAGGTCGTGAAAGACTGCATGCTATAATTGGCTTCAACATGTAGTCTGACATAAATCGATCATTGAGTCATAAATTCTAGCCGTGACTTTGCCGAGAAACATGGCGGACTTCATGTGGGACCTGACCAATCACTTTCACAGCTTGTGTGACGTCTAGAGGTGATTGGTAAGGTGCTACAGCCTTTACTGTTCCACCTAAAGCGTGATTTATGGTTCTGCTGAGGCTCCACGCAGAGCTTTCGTAGCCTACGTAAGTGGCCTGAAGTTTACACTTGTGCGTTGGCGTCAATCTCTAACGTCCACTACGTAACTTACGTGAGTTGACATGTTACAGAATAAGCATTTAAACACAGAAGTTCAAAACTTTTGTCAATATGGACATGCTGCACATCATTTGATTGGTAAAATTCTCTGCAATTCAATCATTCAGTTCATTTTACTGAAATCATAAGCACCAAAGCATTCTTCATAATCTTAGTGCTCATGCTATTGAAAAGAAGAAGAAAAAAAAAAAAAATGGACTAAATGATGACGCTTCCCTACCTGTAGGCTGTCCTAAACGCTCAATCCCGGTCCATTCCTGGCTTATTTATATTCCTCTAGTCCGGAAGTGTCAACAGATCAAAAGGATAACAAGGGTTTTTCAAAAGATTAATCGAGGTTATGAATATTGTCCTGTAGAGTCCATGGTAATGGTCTGTTAACTGTCTGCTAACTTCATTTGCTGATCGCGTTCCGTCTGAAATACATTTCTCCATGCCCTGCACCGTGTTGCTGGGTATGTTTGTTTTCTTCAGGTTGCTGCCTACACAATGAAACTATCCCCACCTTCTTCTGTTTAGTTTTCACCCCGGGACAGCCCCCAACGTCCAGCAAGCGCTCCCACTATGGAGCATCAAAGAACATGTCATATCATTTGTGAATTCAATATCTTATTCACAAATAGCGTGTCATCACAGCTCATCTATGTATACTAGAGTGCGGATTGGGCCACATTTTTCTGTCCGAGCCCGGCCCGCGTCTGACAGAGCAGTAACCGAACACGGCCCTAGCCCGACAAGCATTAAGATATTTCTGTCCGAGCCCGACCCGAGCCAGACACAGTTAAAATCTAACTTTTTTCTCATACTAATGACACACATACATTTGTTTGGTGGAAAGCCCGCTTTTATTAAGCAACTGTAGGAAGGCATTCGGAAATGTCAACAGATGAGCGCATCAGCGCACACGGGGCAACAAGCGCACGTTAACACAGGCGCGCACCTACATAATAAGCTGTTTTAAATTTAAAATGTTCAATGCCTTATCGCGCTGATTTGACCGAGCCCGACTCGAACCCGAACATCATTTCTAAATATCTGTCCGAACCCTGCCCGTCGGGTACCATCGGGTCACGACGGGCTCGGTTCGGGTATCCATCCTCTAATGTATACAAGTCTATTCAGACATGAGGATGACATCTGTGAGATATTTGTGCAAACCTGGGAATCTTAACTTGAAACTCTGTGACCAGTATTAGTCCCCGGACCCTTCAAATGGTCTCTGTTAAAGGAGTGTTTTTTTTTTGTTTGTACTCTGGCTCAATAGAAAAAAAGGCTCTTCATAATGTTTGCAAGAAAAATTCATTTTAATTAAAAGTGTATTTATTGGATGAATTTAAAAACAAAGCCCTCACAATGCTCGACCCTGTCTTTTATGGCAGCCACCGCTTCTTTAATTAAAAGAAGTAAACCTGCTGAATGAACACTTTTCACTTCAAACACTGGAAACTGGCCTGATTGGACAGATTTCAGTAACATGACAGCACCAAGTTATGATGCAAATACTGGACAGCATGCAGTAAGAGAGTTTAGTTTAGGACAGGGACAGCATTTTAAACATGAACATTTTTAAGTTTAACTGTTTGATGTTCTATTTCTCTGTTTCCCCTGGTTAGCAAAGCTATTGATAAATAAATCAGAGCTTACTGGGCAGGATTTAGAATAGGGATATCATCTTCCTACTGTATAGCTAGATACCTAGCCTTATTCATATGTATATCTTTTACATTATTTTCTATGGTGAATATATACATATGTAAATATGTGTGTTTTCTTTTTTGTGGTGTGTAAATATACATATGTAGGAAATTGTAAAGAATGTGTTAAAGATATATGATATAAATAAGGGGTTAGGGTTAAAATATGAAGGCATTCATGATGATTATTATATAGTAGTGGAAAAGGGGGAGGATTAAATTAGCTTCTGCTTCTTCCTATTCCCATGTTAAATTATTATTTTTTTTTGTTCTGTTAGTTCTAATTGAATTATTCTTTTTTACATATGTTCGAAATAAAGCATTCATTTATGAAAAGCAGAGACAGAAAAATGGCAACAAGTGTGGATGAGAACTCTTCAATAGACATATTTCATTAATCGCTCATCGCAAGTGCTACGGTAGATTCTGTGTAAAATTAAATGGGGATGGATACATCAGTCACTACTGATTGGTTAGGGTGAGACAAAATAACCCCCCTTCCAAACAAGAAACTTAGTTAACATGAACACAGTGTCAGACTGAAGTAAGACAAAATGGCAATTTAGTCTGATCATCAGGCTATTTATAATCGTCAAGTGGACAAAATCACGACTCCAAATAAATGCTACTGTTGCTCTGTGTCTGCTCCAGTTGTAAATACGCCACTGTTAGTTCTGCCATACACATCTGCCACATCAACTTTGTAAGATGATAATGTGTTGTTTTCTGAGTGTCAAAGTCAATTCGTGCAGGTGTCAGAAATAAAGTATTCAATGCAGAAAAATAGTCCCAGTTTGTCCCTATTATGTATTATGTGTAGCATTTAACTGTCATTTTCACTATTTATATACTTTAATTTAAGTTATAACAATGCATCACATTTTTAAGCTCATCATATGTTGTGTAGTGTATGTAAAATCTTGATTTGTAAATATTTCCCTTTGAAATGGAGGACTAGAAGAACAGAGCATAGTACTTAAAGTGACCATATTATGCTCATTTTCAGGTTCATAATTGTAATTTGAAATTGTATCAGAATAGGTTTACATGATTTAATTTTCAAAAAACACCATATTTTTGTTGTACTGCACATTGCTGCAGCGCCTCTTTTCACCCTGTGTCAGGTCTCTGTTTTAGCTACAGAGTGAGACCTCTCACTGCTGTAACATCTTTGTTGGCAGTCGCACTTGCGCAGTAGCCAAGGGGGTAAGCTTCTCCTCAGACCGCGAACCTCCTATGGCGCCATTTTGATGCTAATAAGCCATCACCCCCCGTTAGCATTCCATTGACTGCCATTCATTTTGACGTCACTTTGACAGTGAATAACTTTACATCTCAAGCGTTTAAAGACTCTATTTGTCCATTGTTTATTTCTAAAGAAACACGACAATGTATAAAAGGCTCCATTACCTTGTACCTCACGTTATGGCTCCGTAGCAGATGTTTTTGTAAAAATAGGCTAACGATTGTGTCATAACCACGGGACTTACTGTCGCATAGTAGAGGAATTATCGTATAGTACAGGAGAAGCGTGCAGGCAGTTTCGTCTCACATTAGCTGTTTAAGTGTAATTACTAATGTTAACTAGCATTTTAGTTAGCAATAATTAGCCTTTGCCTATGTTATCTCCTTACATATACCTACACTCTCCGTCTCTGCAATATTCGTAATGATTGAGATTTCTCTTGGCACAGCTACCAGAAGACTTACAACTTTCAGACAGGTTGCTCACGGCACATTTACGTCGTCTCTCTCAGTTGGAGGCTGCGCAGTAACGCTCAGCACTCACTGGAAAAGTGCTTCTAACGGCCTTCACTGGTCTCCGTCCAGAGCAACGGGATCTGTTGGTCCATTCTTATATACTGTCTATGGCAGTAGCTAGCTAAGGATTACATGAGCTAGCTAGCTGTTTCTCCAACTTCGGCCTGTACAATGCAGGATTAGCCGGGAGACTTCTTCTAAATGAGGGCACACTTCCAACTTTGCGTGGAATACCTGCAGAACAGGGACATGTAAGTAGTTCTATACAATTTATTTTGTAGATTAGGGTGAATTTGTGTATGTGTTGTAGCAGTGTTTTGCCATTGAGAATGAGCTAGCATGCTAGCGCTATGCTAACGGTTAGCCCCCTAGCCCCCTCGTTTCGACTAGTTATGTAGAAAGCCGTGCAGATTTTGAACAGCTCACCCGGAGACTGAGACACACAATAACACCCCAAATCCCAGAAAAAGTGATTTTTTCATAATATGGGCACTTTAAGTACACTAGTCTACTTGTGTAAATGTACATTGGTGCATTCGACCACTGATACTGACCACAATGACCCCAGGACATGAAACCTTGGAAAAAGACACCATGAGGACCCATCTTAAAGTAGAAATGTAAGCATCTTTATACCCCTCCTCTCAGATGTGGACACACACTTCACAGGCGGAGCTTCAAAGCCTTGGAAAGTTAATTAGAAAAAGGACTTTTGAAAAGTTCTGCACCGGCTCCTTCACCCTGTTTTCACAATCCATCCTGATGGGGAGAGATCCAGCTCCTGCCTTTTAACTGAAAACTTCCTTTACTGTCAACTTCAGCAAAGCTGTTTCTATCACAAAAAGAGATGAAAGTGGTGCCAGGTTGTTTAACAAGCTCAAATTAATGCCAGCTTTAATGAGACACTTTCTCAGATCCTTTCAATGGAGTCTTGGGGGGGAGCAGATATGCAGCCTTAGCATATGATCCTGAGAAGACTTCAGTCCCTCAGTTAAAAGATCAAATTAAAATCACAGAAACCGTCTTCCGATCCAAGATGACATGTTGGATGATAATGACAAAGCTGACAGTCTCACACACGCTTCGGCCCCACATTTGACAACTATGGGATGGTTTTCCAAAAAAAACTGTTCAGATATTCATGCTCTCCAGAGGAAAAAATCTTTATAGGTGATTCCTGACTTTTCGTGTTCAACGGGTCAAATTTCCTAAATCCAACACCCAATAAAAGTGTTTGAATTCCCATTAACTTCAGGTGTATGGAGGAAATATTTATTCATAATTCAAATTGAAAGTCCAAAGAGAAATTGAAAGTCCAAAGAGAAAACGAAGCGAGATCAAATTAAAAATATTATTTTTTTAAATTTTCCATTGATCAAATTAAAAATATTATTATTTTTTTTAATTTTCCATTTGGCTTTTCCATTTGGATTTAATATTTGGCTTTTGAATTTAAATTTAACACTGTCTTTTCCATTTGGATTTAATATTTGGCTTTTGAATTTAAATTTAACATTGGCTTTTAATTTGGATTTAATATTTGGCTTTTGAATTTAAATTTAACATTGGCTTTTAATTTGGATTTAATATTTGGCTTTTCGATTTCAATTTAACATTGGATTTTCATTTGGATTTAATATTTGGCTTTTGAATTTACATTTAACATTGGCTTTTCATTTGGACTTGACACATGTCAATGTAAATGAGGAGGCGTGGCCTAAAGGCTGGTGGGAGGGTCTGAAACAAAAGGGGTGCAGAGGCACCTTATGAACAGCAGGGGGAGCTGACTGCTGGGGAGCACACTGTTGAGCATCTGTCTGCAGCTTGGCCACCAGGCTGGCTTATCCTCTTATTTCACATGATAGAAACTGATGATGTAGGCTAAACACAAACCACATTTCATGCAACAACAGTGAAGTTTTCATGTAGCTACTATAATTGGGCCCATGTTAGTGAGGACTAGATTAGGACTGTATTTAAAGCTGATTCTGGTTTCCAACTTCGCCCCAGGTGTGTCTGTTTAAAACACGGACGGAGACAACTTCTCTCTTCTGATGTTTTATTTAATTAAGCAACAGTACAAACATGGGTGTGGGTAGCTCTGCTACGTGTGTTTGTGTGTTGTCAGATCTCGAGGACACACACACACACACACACACACACACACACACACACACACAATCTCAACCGGGTAGTCATCGTCCGAACTGCGACCTCTCCTTGTGTGTCCGCGCTATTCTCCGACACGTACTCACAACAATCACTCCTGATTGACGGCCTTTTGTACAGCCTGTGTACTTTTTTGTTCATTTGATTTTCGATTTTGAAACGATATCCAAATTTGAAAAATGGGTCATTTTAAACCTTGTTAATATTGATGACAATGTGTTCAAACGGAAAACGTGTGTGAAACAGCAGATGGAAATTATAAAAAAGAAATCAATTCTATAATCTAGATCGGGAGTTTGCCGTAGCAGCAGCAGCAAACAACTGGAAACTTCTTACAATTTTTGTCTGCTATTTCACCACTAAATTCACTATTGAGACTTTTTTATGCGAGCAATTAACTGTGTAGAGTTTGAATATGGGCAGTTTCACAAACATTGATGGCCAACTGCACATTTTCTCCGATGTTGTCAGAAGCTCCAGTCTGACGGGACAGCCAGCTGGTGGCGGCCGGGATCACCTCTCTGCCGGCTGGCCAGTGATGCTCACAGACACCGCTGTCAGCTGGAAGTCTCTCAATAGAATCATGGACAAGTTTATTTCCTGAAATATGGCTCGTTTTCCGTTTGAACACATTGTCATCAATATTAACAAGGTTTAAAATGACCCATTTTTAAAATTTGGATATCGTTTCAAAATCGGAAATCAAATGAACAAAAAAGTACACAGGCTGTACAAAAGGCCGTCAATCAGGAGTGATTGTTGTGAGTACGTGTCGGAGAATAGCGCGGACACGCACCTCACACTGCACGCACCACCCGGAGAAAAAAGTGAGAGAAAGAAAAAGGAGAGGTCGCAGTTCGGACGATGACTACCCGGTTGAGATTGTGTGTGTGTGTGTGTGTGTGTGTGTGTGTGTGTCCTCGAGATCAAACACACGTAGCTACCCACACCCATGTTTGTGCTGTTGCTTAATTAAATAAAACATCAGAAGAGAGAAGTTGTCTCCGTCCGTGTTTTAAACAGACACACCTGGGGCGAAGTTGGAAACCAGAATCAGCTTTAAATACAGTCCTAATCTAGTCCTTACTAACATGGGCCCAAATTATAGTATCTACATGAAAACTTCACTGTTGTTGCATGAAATGTGGTTTGTGTTTAGCCTACATCATCAGTTTCTATCATGTGAAATAAGAGGATAAGCCAGCCTGGTGGCCAAGCTGCAGACAGATGCTCAACAGTGAGCTCCCCAGCAGTCAGCTCCCCCTGCTGTTCATAAGGTGCCTCTGCACCCCTTTCGTTTCAGACCCTCCCACCAGCCTTTGGGCCACGCCTCCTCATTTACATTGACATGTGTCAAGTCCAAATGAAAAGCTAATGTTAAATGTAAATTCAAAAGCCAAATATTAAATCCAAATGAAAATCCAATGTTAAATTGAAATCGAAAAGCCAAATATTAAATCCAAATTAAAAGCCAATGTTAAATTTAAATTCAAAAGCCAAATATTAAATCCAAATTAAAAGCCAATGTTAAATTTAAATTCAAAAGCCAAATATTAAATCCAAATGGAAAAGCCAATGTTAAATTTAAATTCAAAAGCCAAATATTAAATCCAAATGGAAAAGCCAAATGGAAAATAAAAAAAAAAATAATAATATTTTTAATTTGATCAATGGAAAATTTAAAAAAATAATAATATTTTTAATTTGATCTTGCTTCGTTTTCTCTTTGGACTTTCAATTTCTCTTTGGACTTTCAATTTGAATTATGACTAAATATTTCCTCCATACAGGTGTACTTTCAGATTATTGATAATATAACATGCTAACATAGAGTCTTACCATGGGTAACGTATACTTTAAGATGGAATATGTTAGCATGTTCCTTCATGTGTGTGTTAACATGGCATACGTTACATGTAAAAACAACAGGTTTATAAGCTAACTGCATGTTTTAAAATACTACAGCTAGCATGTTAGTACGTTATGAAGCTATACCCGTCTTACACTCAGACCCTGTCCATAATTCCTGATGGCAGGCCTGCATACACTACACAATATGCTAAATATTACATGCTAAAATACAGCATGTTAACATTCTGTAGCAAACCTAGCTATTTGTAGGCATGTTAAATGCTATGTAGCAATCTCATTTAGCATGTCTATGTAGCAAATCAAAACTGAGCCTACAATTGAGACTTTTTTTAACCCTCACATGAATTCTGCAATCTCAATTGTCACTTCATTCATTGTTCATCATATTATACTTATTAGGAGCCATTATACTTTTTTAAATTATTTTTTTAAGATTATTTTTAGGGCATTTTAGGCCTTTATTTACATAGGACAGCTGAAGACATGAAAAGGGAGAGAGAGGGTAATTGATGTAGCAAAGGGATGTAGGGCGGAGTCGAACCTGCTGCGTCAAGGAGTACACCTCCATATATGGGCACCTACTCTACCAGGTGAGCTATCCAGGCGCCCAGGAGCTATTATACATTTAGCAAATAATTTGTTAGCTTGGTTGTATAACCTTTGATAAGCTTTTAGGAATATTGTAAAATTGTTTGCCAGCATCTTGAGTTAAAACTGTCAAGTAAACATGCATCCCTATCTTCCATGCCACATGAACACATGCTATAAACCCTATTGATTAGTAACAACACAGTTGTCCATAACTGTCAATTCTTTACCCATTTATCTTTTTCTCTCGAGTCTAATAAGCTTTAAAGGGGACCTATTATATAGAATTTTCAGGTTCATACTTGTATTTTGTGTTTCTACTAAAACATGTTTACATGTTTTAATGTTCAAAAAACACTTTAGTTTTCTCATACTGCCCATGGCTGCTGCACCTGTATTCACCCTCTGTGTTGGAGCGCCTGTCTCTTTGAGCCCCCCACCCAAAAAAGCCCAGTCTGCTTTGATTTATTAGCGTTCCTGTTGTTTCTGTCTCTGTACAGTCAGTGAGTCAACAAGTATACAGCAGACACCAATAAAGGCTTATAAACTAAATACTACACAACCGGACATGTCCCAGCAGTAATGACTAGTAACAGTAAAGACTTTTAAACCAAATACTAAGTAATGTGACCCGAAATTGGGGAGAAATGAACAACATTGATTTCGCTGAAATACGTTTACCTCATTATTTGAAGCTTTGGCCAAGTTTAACATGAAAATCCGACATTGTAACATTATAGATATGACAGAAAATACGGAAAAGCATACACAGAAACCGACTGTCCCACTAAGAGCAATGATTAAATAAAAACTAAATACATAGTACATTAGGCAATGTGAGCATGCTTGTTCTAGCTTCAGCACAGCTTCCATGTTTTGCCGAATGGCGAAAGGGACGGTAAGATTTTTTACTTTGAAACTGGTGACGGTGATGAATGAGAGAATATAAAGAGGAGCCTTGGAAAACCCCACGAAACGCCGACGGAGGGCAGGAGTGTGACTTCAAGTTAATGACAAGGAACACGTGCCCTGAAACCAGGATCAGTGTTTTCCAAACATATGCCTGTTTTAAAGAAGAGACTAAAATAAAAAATAAATGTAAAAAACTCCCTGGCATCTTGTCAGTGCCGGGGATTATTTCACTGACAGGTCTCGATAGTGAAATATGGTGCGAGCTTCTCCCTAGCCCTTTGCAGCCTTTTTTCAGCAGACACATAATGAATTGTGATGCCAGCTGTCAGCCTGCTGCTGCCAGGGTGCAGACGTTGAGAATAGAAAGTCATTTTGAGGTGCATACCATGATTCCACTGTATTTTTTTGGAAGGCCGAAGGGGTTGAGGGGAAGGTGCAGGAGGTCACGATGGAATGGCTGACAACACAAAAACCCATTTAAAGGGGTACAAAATCTATGGAGTCACCATTCAGACAGATTAAGGGAGGTAGGGGACTGTGTACTGTAATTGGAAAATGTTATTTCTCTGTCACTCACACCATGATGGTTTTTTTCTGTTTAGTTTTTTTTTCCTGGACATCCAAAGTGCAGACGAGGTCAAAGCCAATAACTGGATTAGAGATCAAAATATTTTGTAGAAAAACATATCGGGGGAGGGGGGAGTGGGGGATTTGACCACATGAATTTTCCCAAACACCAACCACAGAAACAAAAGAGGTAAAAATGTCAGCCTTACTTGCAAGTTGTGAAAGCTTGAATCAGGGATGTGAACATAGCTCCAGGCTAGACTGAGAACATTTCTAGGCTTTAGTTGACGATGTAGGACGCTCCTGGGAAAAGAAAAAAAAAAAAAAAATCACTTCATTTCACAACCTTTGCGTACTGTATAGAAAAACAAATGCCAAATACATACCAGACCTATCCCTACAGTGCTGTGTCAGCATGGCAGTATGGTCTGGCTACAAGGCCTATCTATTCTATGATATAGGCGCTTTATCCCGACAATGCACATCCGTTGATCCAGACCACCTTAATCAAGACCAGCAGCTGTCAAGAATCAGTCCACAGTAAGTAACTCGATACACTGAATATGTTGAACAATGCATATAGCTATAATTACATGGAATTGGCTTCTACTTTAATTAGAAGAATTACATAATAAAAAACACACCAGTGACTTGACCTTTCCCTGTGCAGCGATCACAAAAGCAAACCCTTGTGTTGTCTTCCCGTCAACAATGCAACTTTTAGTTTTTCTGGGTCAAAAGTTACAATTAAAACTTTTGTTTTTCAATGTTTTGGTCGTTAATTTGCTACGCTTTTCCCGAAGTATGTCACTTTTGTCATCATTTTGTTACTTGTTTCAACATTTGTCCCTTTCCGCGACGTTTCTGAAGCTTTTCCTGATGTTTTTGGCTCTTTTTCCTTATGTTTTTGTCGATTTTTTTCTGCGTTTTTTTTTTTTTTTTTTTAAACATATTGGTCCCCCTCCCCCATTTGAAGCTTTTTCAGACACTTTTTTCAACGTATTTTTTTTCACAATTGATCTGATATAGAAACTTTTTAAAATTGGGTCAAATTTGCACCGAGGACAACAGGAGGGTTAAATCATGATTTCAGCGGAGGTTTATTTCCATCATCAGCAGACATGTGAATGGAAACGTGCAGACCTCTCTGAGACTGTGGGCCATCGACTGCCGTTTTGTTGGAATCTGATAATTATGCTGAGGCTAATCGCTGTCCATTTTCCAGTCTGGCTTCAATCTCAAACTGCAAGAAACACCTCCATCTCTCCGTCACCTCTCCTCCTTGTGGTACACAGCCAGGGAACGAACACAGACACACACACACACACACACACACACACACACGTTTGTGGCACTATCTTTGTGGGGACCCGTCATTGACCTAATGCATTCCCTAGCCCCTTACCTTAACCTTAACCATCACAACTAAATGCCTAACCTTAACCTCACCATAACCTAATTCTAACCCTAAAACCAAGTCTTAACCCTCAAAGAGCCCTTTAAACTTGTGGGGTCCAGCATTTTGGCCCCACAAAGCTGTCGGGACCCCACAAGTATACTGGACTTCCGGTTTTTGGACCCCACAAATATAGTTAAACAAGCCCACACAAACAAACACACACACACACACACACACACACACACGATTATCTAATAGACTGCGGGGAGGATAATTGCATAAACTAATCAATACCACCTCATTAGGAGAACTGTTTCGGCTAAAAGGTCAATCTCAACACCCATCAGAGTACTTTCACTGTATTCAGAGGAAAACATAATTTCTCCTAAATGCCAAAACAGGTTTGTACAATAACACCTCAGCAATAATGCATTTACTGGAGGACAAGACATCACATTGAGGGGCATTACAGTGAAGTCTGGCTCACTAACTTCCTTGAAATGGCAGTAAAGCTGATGTGGTGGCTCTGTGTGGTTGCTGCTGCACGCCCTTTACATTTATAATCAACCTGCTCAAACTCTGCATTCAGACTGGAGGAACCTGTGGAGACTTCAGCTGCAAACACAATACGAGGATGATTGAAAATGTCTGCTCTTCCAGCAGTGTTTCAACGCACATTTCTGCTGGTTTATCTCCCTGAAATGAGTTTCTTACAGTTAAGGGTCGCTTCGCCCAGAAATAACAGATACACATTTTTTTCTCATTTACCTGTAGGCGTGCTTTGGGTTATATCTGCACATATTTTAAAACATCCGTATCTGAGATTTCTGCCTCCACTGTAATAAAACAGTTGTCCATGATGCTCACAGTATTGTAACTTAACTACTTTTTAATAAACAAATACTCAAAGATTCTCAAAACCTGGGCAAATAAAACAAAATCTACCTGATATGAAGTGGGATAATGCAATTTTTGTAATTCTGAGGAGTTTTTTAAGCAGTGTTTTGATTCAGAAACGATCTCCGTCCACACAAGAGTTTTAGCTCCAGTAGCAGAACTAATCTCCATCCATGTTAACACGTCTGACAACGCATATCACATGACCATTCTCATACACTGGGTATGCACGTGGCAGTGTAAAGAGGAAGCAGATAGTCTGACGTTACTCTGTGGAAATTCCTGGATGTAGAAGTTGAAAATACAGAAAATACTTTGGAGAAAGAACAACAATGCCGAAAAGTAAGACCAGGGATTGATTTGCTTGGGTCGACGAGATGGAGCGGTTACTGAAAGGTATGTAAGCCTACCTAAACAATAAGACTGACTGACATGCATCATTGTTTCCAAAGGTCTCAGTTTCTGGCCGTCCAGACTACAAAGCAACCCCCGGAGTTTTCAAACCAAAAAGGGGGCAGCAGTGTTTCCAAATGTCTCAGTTTTAGGTGGCTCAGAACAACCGGAGTAGTGCGGACGCAAGATATTGGTTTTTAAACCATTAGTGTAAACGCAGCCTTTACCTGCACAGATGTCTCTCAACACGACCCTGAACCTCCCGTTTACTCACTGTAGGGGTGCATTCACACCATGATTGTTTATTATCTTTTATGTAATAGGCCACAGGGAGGCTATTAGTAAATGTGACTTAGCAGTTAAATTCAGATTTATTTAACGCCACAATTTGCTCTGTGGTGGAATATTGATAAAATATAGATCTTACCGAAACTCTGTCCGACAGACTGCTGGGTTGCAGGTTGCTGTTATGATGAACAGATATTAACAGTTTATGCAGCAAGGTGCTCAAATATAGAAGGAACATGTGAGGGGAACAAGGAGTCATCCATCAGTTAGGGTATGACATAATGTTCACTGGTATTATTATATTCCAAGTGCTGTGCTGTGCTGGAGGAACATTATGTGCGAGGTAATTACGTGTCTATCCTTGACAACTAGCAGGGCTTATATTGGGTGAACAAAATAAAAGAAACACCTGTTCAATAGTGGAAAGCACTCAGACAGCATGTACATCCACCAAGGCTGCTCAATCCTTATTTAACAATATTTCTGGTAATTATTTATTATACAGGCTCTCTAATAATGCTTATTTATACATTTCCTGTCATTTGATACAGAGACAGAAAAAGAACTGCTCTATTTAAAGCCAATATTTATTAATCATGTATTTAGCACTCAAAATGTTTTTCTTCTATGTTGAATTGCCTATTTTTGGATGTTGGGCTGTGCAGCGACTAAAAGACTCTACATTACAGCTTAGCAATTAATTGTAATAATTCTGTTTGAAGTCCACCAATTGAACACTGTCTCTATTTAAAGCTTAATTAGAGCCAAATGGTAGGGTTCTCTCCAGGAAATTGTGAGAAATTTAGTCCTGTGAAATAAAGCGTTACCAATATTTAAATAGAAACTGTTTGTAAATGACACAAAGACAGTAGAAGAAGCAGGTGCCTTAAAGTAAAAATCGGTCTTTATAGCATCTTTTTTTTTTTTCTTCAAAATACCAACTTTTATGTCCGTTTTTTTCCCTCCAATGTAACTGAAATGCACTTTGAAAACGTGCATACAAACAGGAGGGCGCAAATGTACCCTGTCTTAAAGGAAAAGTTCCAACATTTTGGGAAATGTGCTGTTTTTCTTCAGGTTCAGTCAGAACAGGATTGGCTCATCCCCTGCATGGGAAGCTAGTCCTGGAAGCTTACTATGTCAAAGTGAATGGTACTGTAGTGGCCTTGTGCTGCTCCCTTGAACTTTGCCAAACTCGCTTAAAGCCAAAAGAGAAACAATTTGTTTGAATATAATACATCTAATAAAGCATCAAACTCACCTCTTTGTGGCTTGTCCAAGTATGTTTGGAGTGTGCTGTCTTCTTCCCCTCATGCTGCTGTAACAGTACATTGCTTTCCCAGTGAAGACTACAGTAGTGATTTGTGCTCATTGACCCCACTGTACAAGCTAAGCTAAACACTTCTTGGACCTCTCTGTACTAAACACACAGATTTAATTAATACAACCCCCCAGTGAGACAGCAAAGTGGTGTAGTTCCCAAAATGGTGGAGGATTCCTTTAAGATATTCTTTTAAAAGAATTCTCTGCATCAAGAAATCAATCCCTTGTTCCCAACTTTCCACCAATCTGTTTTTTGGGACTGTCCTGACAGACAAGAGGGTCCGAAGACACGACGACACAAAAACTACCTACACTCTCAAAACAACAACACAAACTGTACAAAACACCCTTCAGAAAGTTTGTACAGCACTGCAGTTCATTACACAGCTGTTGTGTTTGGTGCATCACCCATAGTGATCGGACTTGGATTATTTTAACACATTCACCACTGAGACACTTTCTTCGTATTTTCGTTTTATTCCTAGTATAAGAGACATACAATGGTATTCTGTGAGACCAAATTCAGAGTAATTCAAGAGGCGTAGCCTGGAAATCAAACAGAAAAAAAACATAATACTGAATCAATGAGACCCCGACCAGATAGAATGTATTTACACCAAATCAAATACTGATGGAGCGAGACCGCTCCCTCTCCCTTACAATCGGTCACCGGCAGAAACAAACCAAAAACCCCACTTCCACTCAAAAACTGTAGCTGCCACAATTCCTCTTATGAAACATTACGGTCATGACCTTAAATCAAGTCGGATGTTTTGCATTTGTTGTTCGAAAGCTATTTAATGCTCTGCTGCCCGTTAATATCCAAATAAACCTTTTTTTTCTCCATTCAACTAACATTGTGGTCGGCCAAATTTTCCTTCATTTACTGGAGTTGTAGTACGAGTAGTAAACTTGATATTGGGTCAAATGAGCTCAGGGAAATTTCAATCAATAAAACCCAATTTTCAGATACAGTAAGTAGCGTGGTGCTGTTTTTCACAGAATTGATCACGGTTCCAGTCAACCGTGGCCAAAGTGACTCTGCTGAAAAGTACAAGATCGGAGATTCTTGGAGTCGTGATTATTCCGAGGCAGAGCCAACTGGCATCACCTTCCCTGAGGAAAACCCTCAGCAGATGTTTGGCGGCATGGCCACCTGGGAACCGGCTCCCCCATTGTATCGATCCAAGAAACAATCACAGCTTGTCGGATCAGAGTTCATTGCACTTCTATGTTTCCACATATTTCCTAAATCTCCACTCCCATTTATTTGCTTCCTGCATTGTTGATGTTGACACCTGTTGACACAGGTCAAGTCTAAATCTACAGCGGTAACCATTGTAGAAGTCCAGTTTCATAACGGCACCCTTCATCCATTTTCTGATTTTTTTTTTTTTAGCAATTTAGTGTAACATGTTTTTTTTCTCTCAGAATAATAAAAAAAAAAATACATTTCTAAACATTAAGCTTTGGACCACACGCCACATATTTTCTCCATCCACCAACCTTCTCCGATAGACTTCTACAATGGCTACAGGTCTGTAGGAGATAACTTAAGAGGAACTGTGAGCTGCTCCTTTAGAAACCCAAAGTGATGCTAATGCTACTGCTAAAATAAAAAAAACAAAAAGTGAACAATGGCACCTATAGGAAAAGTGACACCCAGTGGAAAGTGACATAATACGGAGGCAGTCGAACCTGAATGTCTGCAGTCTCAGGCTGTGTACTTGCTTTCCCAAGCTCTTCCAAAATAAAATCTGCAGGCTCACACTTCTGGGATAAAAAAAAAAAAAAAACCTAAACAAAGAGAAATGAAGGGTTTCATTCCAAAACACTGTATCCATCCAAACAATATATATCTATATATCTGGTGTTTAATAATTTTCAAAATAACAGATGACAATTTGTAAAATATTACTTTGTGAAAGAAAAAGGGCTCAATATACTCAAGATATAACATATGATTCATTAGTGAGCGTTACAATCATACTTGCAGTAATCAGAACAGGTGACAAATATCTCATTCTGGAATGAAACTCTTCAAATATACAATAGATACTGTATGACACATACTGACGACCATAGAAAATGAAACACCTAAAATATACTGTAGCATAGTAGCCATCTTCCCTTGCATTAACCCCTACCCCCATGTCACACACTATTATTAAATAAGGCACACATTTACACATACAGTTAAATTTTGGCTAGTAAGTATTCCTTTATTTACAACCAATAGCCACAAAGTTAATAATTATTATAACTGCAGTCCGTTCTATGTTTTATGTTCATTCTCATATTGCCAGATGGCATGGCATTTTTGACTTGTCCTCTTTAGGTCCAAGAGTATTCAGTTTTGTTTGTTTCCATTTCAGAGGATGTTAGACACACTAGATGTGTGGAGCACCAATCTTATAGAAACATTCTCGACGGACTTAAATGGACCCGATTACGTCACTTCTGACCCGACATCTGCTGGGACGGGAAAAGAAAAGAGAATAGACGAGTTTAGCTGCTTTGTCGAAGTATTTCCTTTCTCTTATCAACACGAACAAATTTGGTTCAGTGTTTTTAGCCAACTGACAATGTATCAATGAAGTGCATGATTTGGTGTCCCTAAGATCTTTCTTAGGGGTTGGGGGGTTGGGGGGGATTGTTTGATATGCCCAAAGATGAAAGAGTATAGTAAGGCAAAGACATAACTACTTTCAGGGGAATTTGCTGACTTTTCACCACAGGTTACATATACTGCATATGTATATGTATACATATACGGTGTGGATATAAACACACATATATATACACACACATGCATAATATAAACACATTCGAGGGTGGGGTGGGTGGGGACTGGTTACCAACACTACATCAGAAAAGGTTAAGCAAAAGCATGAATCTAAGCATTGCAGGAGCCTCCGGCTTTTAAAGTCTTCAAGATGACTGATGTGCAAAGTTCTTCCAACATCAACACGTCCAAAAACTAAGTTGCATTGTAAATCCACACTGAGGACATTGGCAGCCTAATATAAGGAGGTGGCGTCACGTCACCCGAGTCAGCGGTTCTATAATAAGCAAGTAGCTGAGCAATACCAATATGGTACAAAGATATTCGTTGGACAAAAAGAAGAGGGAAAAAACAAGTTTGGTTGAGGCTTTCATCAACAGTGACACTGGCTGCCACACGATGGTTCTCGTGTGAAGGTCTGCAACCTCGAACCCACTGCATTTCTTCAAAAGGAAGTTCCTTTAAGAAGACACAAAGAGGGAGACTCCCTCTCTAGTTCAGGAGTGTACCTCCTCAATAGTTGAACTTTCCCTGTTGGTTGACGGGGGACGTGGCAGGTATGAACAGGGGCTTGGGAGGGACATCGGGTTTGAGAGAGGAGGCCCGACGGACGATAGCGGCCCTGTGTTGGACCTCCTGCTGCTCTCCATTGTAGCTGTGCTGGCGTGTCAGGTACCCATTGGGGATGAGGGGGTAGTGAACCTCGCAGGCGCTGCCTGTCGAGTTCATCCGTGCCAGGAGGGGAGGCGGCTGGTGGGGCCCACCATTTCGTTGGCTGAAGCTGTGCTGGCGAGGTATCATTCCTCCTCCTCCTCCGCCACCGTTGGGCATCTTGGTGGCGGCAGCAATCAGTGAGTGCCTCTGGGAGGAGTGCCTCCTCTCCAGGGTGGACTGGTGGTGTGGGGGAATTTCCGGAGGAACATCCATGCGTCGGGTGAGGCTGTCTCGTGGTAACGTGGATGAGCTATAGTAGGGGGCTGATTCTGTCTCAGGAATCTGAGGTTGGATGCGGTTGGCGAATGCTAGCTGACCTCCACCAGCGCAGGCCATCAGACCCGACGGGCTCATTAACTGGGAGTTCTTGCTGCAGCTTGCCTCGTGGATGTGCTTCAGGAGCTCATCCAGTGAGGTAACCTCCATCACCTTCTGGGAGTAACCAGGGTAAGGTTGCTGAGATAGCACACGTTCAACATTGTGGATTTTGCGTTCTTCTGGATGGAGGTGACCGACTAATGGCTGCCCATTGGACAGGCCATGGGAGTACGGGAAGACCTGCTGGTGAAGCAGGGCTGAGCTGGGCCTGGAGCCAGTGTTGTGGGACTTTGCTTCCTTGGCATTGTTGCAATTCTGGTTCTTCTCCCATTGGTTCTTGAAGGCTTTCATGCTCTTGATGGGCAGTTCTGGGGTTGAGTCTGGTGTTGGCAGACCAGATAGCTCTGAGGAATGGTGGAGGTGGTGTTGGTGGTGGACCAGGTCTCCCATTGTCATTGCGTGATGGCCGTTTCTCCTTGGTGGGTGATGCTCCTTGCTGTTGGCGAAGAAAGAGTTGTAGATCTTTGGAGATGACACCTCCATCTTGTCATCTTTGCTCTGGCTGTCCAGGAGGCCATTGAGCTTGGCCAGGCTGCGGAGGGACAGGGCGTGCGGGATGGGGGCCTCGGGATCTTTCGACAACTTCTTAGTCTTGTGGCCGGTGTGGTTACAGTAGCAGGAGACAAGGAAGCCAGAGAGGAAGGCGCCAAGGACGAAGGCCACCAAAACACAAGCAATCAGCAAAGTATAATGGACACTGTGATTGGTCTTCTCCAGCTCTGGTGGCCGCCTCACACCTTCAAAACAGAAAAAGGGTACTTGAGTTAGAGCTTTTCTGACTGAGCCAGAAGAAAAAAAGAGCTAATATAGGTCAAGTAGCAGCTGGGACAGACAGGTTGTGGTTACAGGGGCTTCACTATGTGGTAAACAGCATGGGAGGTGTTTGAACTACGCTCTTGGCTTCCTTTCCTTCCACTGTTAATAGATCAATACAGGCTTTCTTTCTAGGACCTGTGCTTTCCCCTCAGACTGACATAGGCAAAGAGCTGCCCAGTCAGGGAGAAATCAACTCTGAAATGAGTTAGTGCTTTAAATATTGATGGGAGCACAGCAGTAGGAACCTGATGTCATTTTCACAGACTCTGCTTTCCAATGCGAGGATCAGGGGCGAGAGCACCTGGTATGATGAACAAGCCAAAAATAACAGATCTATCTAATAGCTCACCGGGTGTGGCGCCTTTGCCAACACAGACTCAAATGAGGCTGTCAAATTCTTTTAAAATAAAGCCGAAGGGACAGTCTGTGCACCAAAAACACAAGGTTACTTTGCCGAGGTAAATCTACCGTGTAAATGTCCTTGGGTGATGTGACCCTAGCACCGTGTATGCCTAATGGCGTGAAAGGCGACGGCGATAAGAGGAGTGAAACCTGCCACCTCTCGTAATCAGAGCTCATTTGCAAGAGGCTGCTGCCATCTGTGGTGTCAGGCCCTGCTCTCCACTCTTAATGACAGTTTCTGTGAAACTGATTAGTGTGAGGAGGGGGACGGCTGAGCTGCACTGAGGGGGGAGAAAATGCAGGTGTTCCAAACAACAGCTAATGAAAGCTTCGTTCAGGAAAGAATATGAAAAAACGTCTAAATCAGGCTTGATGAAAGTTTTTGAGATGTTCTCATGATGATGAGGAGTAGGATGATTGGTGGATGACTATAAGGGAGATCAGTGCAATAATTAGGTCTGCATTATAATTTTAATCCTTTTCTCTGAATTAAGTGACCCACACTTGACAGAAGGAAGGCTCTTTGCTCCACATAACTCTGATGAAGAAATTCACTGAAATCCATCCCTGAATAAGTTGTGACGTGGGCGATTATGTATAGTGTACAATTTTATACTGCAGTAGTGATATAGCCTACAGTATATCCTGATCTGGTAAATTAAGATACTGATTATAGTTAAAATAACCAAATGGGAATGACAGTTTTAGCTAGGCCAGTTAACTGGAAAAATTAGGATACTTAACCACACTGACGCAAAAACTATTCCTTGAGTTGCAATAATTGTCCGTAAAAGGCCTCAGATTTCAGGGTATGTACAGTATCATCATATCGGCCAATCCAGCCAGGCATATTGCGATTTTTCAGTTCGTGGAGATGTAATGCGATCCGTGAAGCCGTGAACCCGACCCAAATCCTCCAAAACTGATAAAATGCTCCAGTCCTTTTGAGACCAACATCTCTGAAGGATTTAATTTAGGTGGACCGGAGGGTGTGAATAAAGCCTCGTAAATTAACTCCTGAGACAGTGAGGCCTGGATGAACATTATTAAAAGGTAATGAGTTTGTGTTAAAAGGGCCAAAAAAGGGTCTTCCTCACTGTGTGTATGTGATTAGGGGATACTACAGAGGTGGGAAATCTAATCAGAGACTTGAAAGATTTCAGTCAAATCACACACACACACACACACACACTTATTTTCTAGAGCCTTGAAAGGCACCTGGCACTATGGTAACTACAAGATGCATGATGTAGACAGACAAGTCATTTGAGTCCTGTCATTACAGCTTTACTTTGGCAGAATATTATTACGAGGTAGGATGCTGCAAAATGAAGAGACAGACTTTTATCTCCCCTCATGATGGATCCGTACGTACACAGTTTCTGTCTAACAGTTTTAAAAGGAGTTGATAATTTAGGTCATGGAGTTACTGTGAAACTTCTTTTTGCGCTTCATTATCTAGATATAGACTTTTGAGCAGGTGTGCTCGTAAAGGCTTATTATTTCATTGTCATGTATCAGTACACTCTTTTTAGAGGGGTGCTTTGCTACTATTTTCCCTTCACACACACAGAGAGAGAGAGAGAGAGAGAGAGAGAGAGAGAGAGAGAGAGAGAGACAGAGAGAGAGAGATAAACTGTGGTGCAGTATAATCTTTCAGGAATTAACGCTTTGACTAGAGCTTCCAATTAAAAATACCCAATTTTTTGCCATTTATTCCTATGATTGCCTCAACTTATGACCACATTAAAAAGTCATAAATCATAATTGCAATTCCAGTGGGAGAGGCAATCAAAAGTGATGCTGCAGTGAGCCTGTTAATACTTCTTTTAATCTTGGACACATTTTTTTGGGACTCATTACACAGACAGCCAATCAGCTTGTCGTGGGTCTAAGTTTGTGGTTCTAACGGATCAGTATGCCGGCGTGCAGCTCTTGTTATGAGCAGTGAAAGGCTGCTCTCATCTCACTGTGCTTTCTGCCTCCTGTTACCCCTGTGGCTCCCTGGTACCTGTGAGTCATCTGCTCCCTCTGGACTCCCCCCTCCCTCCTTGGCTGTGGCTACAGGCCTATTGAGGGGTTCCTCTTGGTTGAGCGGTATGAGTCAAGTGCCGCGACAGGGGGGTAAAATGCGCAGCTGAGGTAAACAAATCCAAAGCCTACGAATGACCTGTCACAACATGTTTCATGAACAGCCTGGATGACTCAATCACTGGGTATGTGGGACATATGGTGCCACCGGTCACAGTGAAATTAATACCCTGTGAATCATACCGACAGCCTGGCAAGCAGCTAGGTGGCGCACAGGAGGTGCCGGCCAACTGTACACACCGACTATGAACTTCTTTGCACTGCTTCACAAGCATCTGGACACTAAAAACTGGGATTTGAAGTGTGTTCATGGGGGGAAAATCATCACCTCAAGTAAACGTGATAATTAATGCCGCTTTACACTTGGGCCACAACTTCCCTTCAATGTTTACATAGCTTGAGAGTCTGTGTTCCTCTCGAACATTGTCACATTATATTTCTGTGTCAACTCAACATGGTCTCGGCTCAGCGGAGGCTTAATATAGAGATACCCAAGTCTGCCAAAAGGTAAAAAGACAGATGGGCTTCAAGAATGGAGGCAAGGGAGGGGATGGGAAAGAGGGATGTTTACAGCCAGGGGAAAAGGAAAAGAGGAAGATGAAGGGATGAAATTCAACCCCGATGACATGGAGTTAAAGATGGGAGTGAATGTGAGAGGACTCAAAGATCCAAAAGACAGGGGAGCAAGAGCAAAGAAAGAGTGGAGATGAGAGCCAGAGAGCTAAAATTAAAAAAGAGATGGCGAGAACGAGTGATGGTATGTGAGAGGAGCAGATTTGAAGGAGGAGGAGGATGGGGAGAGAGGCAAAGTGAGAGACAGACAGACGTGATGGGCAGAGTGACAGACCGTCACTCTGCTGGGTTTTGAAGCCTGGTGCTCTGCGGCAGCTGTGATATGGTTGGAGAACAACCCTGGTGCTCCTCCACAGCGCCGTAGGAAGAGAAGAAGCACTCTGTGATTGCATCCATACTGTTAAAAATAGACGGTGAGGTAGGTTATATAAACAGGCAGGTTTTACTCTGCGTTGCTAACTGGAGATGGGTTTTGCACAAGGGAAATAAAGTAAGGAGGTCTGGCAGTTGTTATGTGTGAATTCTTTTTTTCCTGCAGGTGATGAACAAATTACAATGAAAGTGACAACAGGACATTCAAACTAAAACTACAAAACTTTCTTTTAAAATATTGCCAGGAAGGAACGGCTACCTTTATTTCAGATGGCACTCTCAAGGTCAGACACACAATAATTTAAACAGAGGAACAACTTCTTCTTTTGCACCTACATTTTCTATTGTATCAGGCCTTTCTCAAGGGTGCGATTAAATACTTTGCAACCTGGAGAACATCTTGTGTTCTATTTTTGCGCATCAAGTGAAGACGTTCCAAATTAGCCCTAATTAGTTTCTGCTTCTGCAAGCTTACAAGTGCATGTAATTGTTCCCTTAATGGCTACACCATCCCAAAGAGAAGCCAACGAGACAAAATGGCCACAGGCTTCATAGACAAGGATTCCCCCCCCCCCCCCCCCCCCACACACACACACACACACACACACACACACACTAATGCTGGAGATTTGTTTCCTCCATACTAAAAATAACAATTTAGCTCCCGAAAGACACCCTGAGGTTGAAGATTGGAACAAATGAATTATTCTCCTTTTTCAAATCCGAGTGAAAAGCAGAGCAGCTCTGACCCGTTGCTGTGAGCTTCAGTAATTTGACAGTTTTAATACCTGATGTCTGTGCACTGACAGACATGGTTAGCAAAGAGAGCATGTGTGCGCACACACACACACACACACACACACACACACACACACACACACACACACACACACACACACACACACACACACACACACACACACACACAGTATATGTGCAGGGTTCTGGCTGTTGACTGAGTGAATTCAATCATGTACACTTGTTATTAGGAATTTGCATAATATTCCACCTCAGTGCTCAGCCAATTGGATGCAGTCTAATATATGCACACAAGCTAAGGTGATATGGTGTAATGTAACAGATCCATTCCAATTGAAAGCAGTAGTAATGAGCACTGCATTTCATTCCAGGTGTGCTGATGCATAGAGAGCATAGATTTTATTACAGGTTTGATTGAATACTGGTAAATTAGGTGTGCTGTGGCATCTGGCAATCAGAACCATACTGTCTGTATGAAGTCCCGCAATATTTACACCTGTGCTTTGAAGGGAAAGTCAAGTTTTTAAGTAGCAGGATACATTTTGTTTCTCAAACAACACTCAAACAGATAGTGGTTGGATAAAGGGGTGGTTCATTCAAATTACAAAAAACACACTCTGTTGCCACACTAGTACATATGGAGATAAATGAAGAATTGCTTGTACTGATTAAAGCATTAAAAAATTACATTTGACAAACTCCAAAGCAGTGTGTCTATCTAAAAACAACCCACCTCACTATGAATATTTTTCATTGGAACTACTTTTGACCGAACAAATAGTCCCAAACAAAACTTTGCAGTTGAATTTTTCAAATGTAATTTATCACTACTTTGACCAGCACAAAGTCCAAGTCACCTTAATTGTATTGGGGTAGAGGCAACATTTAATCTCGAAGTATAATAAACATCTAAACTATCTGCATGGCTATACCACCGGGGTTAAATAAGGAAAGTGTATTTTGTAATTTGGGTAAACCGACCCTTTGCAGTAGAGTTTAGATTCTCTGCCCGAGCCCAAACTCGGCCCCAATATGTCCCGCCACTATCCTCGGGCCGGGCCGGGCCCTTCATCAAGCATTTGTGTTTTTTTAATCATTAATTTATTAGCCTAATTGGGTGGGGAGAAAGCTATGCCTCTCCAGCTTCTCACATAGCTCTGGGTATATGTCCTGCACTGACTTGAGTGTGAGGTAAACTGTGCTAAATCGTGTCTCCCCATCTATAGCACTGTCTTCGATAATTGCGCAACCAGGCCAGATTGTTTCAGATATCTCACGAGTCCTTTAGCAGCAGATGTGGTCTCTCGTATATCCGGCGCGTTGTCAGCCAGTGCGTTGGCATGCAGACCGTGCCGAAGGACAGTATTGATTAGGTGATGAGTGGTTCCAGGACTTTGATTACGTTGCTGCCTTGATCTGTTACCCACAGGTAAAAGGAATTGTAGTTGAGAACGTCAGTTATAACGGCCCATGTATTACAAAATTTTCGGGTTTAAATTGGGCCCGGGCTCATAATTACAGTTAATGTGTCGGGCCGGGCTCGGACACAACGTGCACGGGCTCGGGTAGGGTCGGGCTTGATTTTTTGGGCCTGATCTAAGCTTTACTTTGCAGTGGCATTTGAATAACTTATCATAAGTCATTAAACCAGGCAGAGCACATGCATTGAGTTATGTCCTTTTGTTTTTTTACATGCAGTTGCATCAGAAGCTTAAAAAAAAGAGGATCTGTTTATTTGCCATTCAGTGGCTGGTAAAGCAAAATGGTTCCAATGCAAACCTCCAAATGTTGCTGTGGTGATTCACATGGCAGAGGGAAAGGCACTGGAAGAATCTTGGCTCCACCAGCAAACTTAAAGAGACAGTCCACACCAAAGTCAGTTTTTGCAGATATTGTGAATCATTGAAACTCATCTTAGTGCTGTTCAAGCTTAACAAGTGGCAACAAATGATGAACGTGCACCAAACAAAAAGGTAAGGGCACTCTTAATAATAAAGGCCATTTAGTGGACACTTATCTGAAGAAGTACCTCCCTGCTCATAAGTGTAACATTTGTTTTCCATATAACCTTTGTCTTTCTGCTAAAAACCACATCTACCATCGTGTCACGTAGCGCTGTCTTTGGAGTGAACTGCTACTTTAAGAGATGGAGAAACTGCTCGCAGGTCCACTCAACCACCTGCGCACAGTTCCAGCCATCGGCTGGAAAACTAGAAAAGGGTCAGTGAGAGAGAATTCAACAAAGGAGGCAGGTACAGCTAAAGGGTTAGTCCTACTGAAGAAAGAAACAAACAAAGAGAAACAGGCAGGTAAAATGGGAGAAATACTCCCCAGAGGTCAATGGGACAAAAGGGTAAGGGGTTAGGAGCCGGGACTACTGCGTGGGTGGATTTGATCACTGTGGGCCCCGTGGATCGCTGTGACGCTCAGAGCTGACGGCTCTCCATCCTGACAATGAGCTGGGCTTTAATAGCCGACATGGAATAAAGAGTCATTCAAATTCCCGGTTATGGAAAGTGAAGTATTTGGTGTGTGTAATGCCTTTAAGGTTAGTTTTTACAGCACAGTGCAGAGTGTGTTTTTGTAGTAAAACATGATGTCATTTATAATCGCTATAAAGTGCTGGTGTGCTGAGCGGAGGGAAAAATTGCCTAGTTCTGTGTGACCTTTAATGAGTGCCATTACACTATGACTATTACTCAGGGAACCCAAATTGGCAGTAACGTTTCAAAAAGAGAAGTAAATGTGTGTCTGTGTGTGCACATCATAGTTATGATTCATGTAAGAGTAGCCAGAAGGGTCAACTTAGATGAACGGGCTGAATGACATTCGACAGCTCTATTTAACCGTGGTAATGAACGTGTTGTGGATACTAGGGCTTTGACGCCGAACTTCGATATTCGAATATAATTCGAATATTTAAAAAAATATTGATATTCGAACGAATATTAGGCAGCCCTTAATATTCGAATTTCGAACCTGTTATGGGCATTATTTTTTTGTAAATGTGTTTGCTTGTAAACCTTGTTTTCAATTCAGATTCCGAGGCTTTTTCACGCATTTCAAAATGTAACTACACGTCGCGGCGACGCACGTCGCTCGGCCGTGGCTTGGTAGCGCATTTCCCCCGACTCATTTCCTGGTTCTCTTTCTCCATAAACAACGTAAAATCAAGGAGAGGGTTAACTTCTCCTGCTCCGGATGTTTCACCGTGGTCAGAAAGAACATGGGAGACACTTTCTTTCTCTCACTATGACTCTAGAGTCACTACTCACTCTGAAGGTACCGGTAATCACCGTCACTCTCTCACAACACACACTCCCCAGACACACACACCCATACACACGCGGCTCGACGCACACACCAGCGCAAAAGTATGAACATCAGACCACTTACGTAGGCTACGGTGAAATACCCGACCTTCCTGTTGAAAGCATACGGTTTGTGTTTAATCCAGGGTGTCACTGCCCGATGTGAGTCGAGTGCAGATGTGAGTCGCGCATGCTCAGATTTAAACTGTTTACGGCATAACGTGTCACACTGAAATTTGTGAAATCTATAAAATAATAAACGTTTTTCTTTACATACAATAACAGAAGATGGTAATCATTTCAAAAACGTTGTAGCTATCTATGACGGTTTGGTTGCTAACGTTAGCTCAAAATGCCATTCAAGTGACAGCCTTTGTTGTGTTTGATTAACTTTTAGCTAGCAGTCATTTCAAAAACGTTTTAGCTATCTATGACTGTTTGATTGCTAACGTTAGCTCAAAACTCCATTAAGTGACAGCCTTTATTGTGTTTGACTGCTAACTTGTAGCCAGCAGCAGCAGCCATTTCAAAAACGTTTTAGCTATCTATGATTGTTTGATTGCTAACGTTAGCTCATAGACTGTGCGTTAGCTCAAAAAGCCGTTAGCATCTTGTAGGCTAATTGTCGCAAAGTGACGCATGCGCGACTCACATCTGCACTCGACTCACATCGGGCAGTGACACAGGGTCTGACTTTTAATTTAAAAACCAGTGGTGGCAGTGTGTTCTTCTTCTAACAACATCATTGCACGCCTACTGACTGATACACTGCCCTCTGGTGGACATAACATATACGAAGTTTGAAATAAGCCTTACTGAAGGCATTTAATGGTCAAAATATTATTAATAAATATTCGAATATATTCGAATATTAATATTCATAAACAAACGAACTTCGAGTATGATTTTTGGGCAAAAGTCAAAGCCCTAGTGGATACGCAGCCTCAATCTGACCCTAAAGATCAAATAAACGTATTTCATTTTTGAATGTCCAACTTCACACACTGTCCACCGTTTGAAAAAAAGCGACAGCTGCCTTCAAAATTATTAAAGTAAATGTGTTGGTCAATAAATTAACACCGCTGCGTTGTGGTAGATGGCGTTTATTTTTTAGCCAGTGATTAATAAAACTACTACTAGAATTAAATGCAGACACTTTATCGTTATGTGTTATCACTTTTCTTGATTTTTGCTTGGTTCTTTGCAAAGGCTAAGGTTGTTTTATATTAAGCTCGACATATTTGCTTTTATTTTAAAAACATAAAATACATTAAAATATTAACCATATAAAATACTGATTGTGATTTGGAAGAGCAGATATTGTGTGTTAGAGGGGACACACAGTCAGAGCCTTATCAGTGACTGGATGATACAGGCGGTGTCTGTTTCCATGGTTGTCGCAAGTATAAATAACTCCCCTTAGTAAACTAACTGGCATCAGGTTTAGCCCCAGTCTGCTGTCCTCCTGTATTGTTTTAATGAGTTTGAAAACGCCCGCTTCACTTGATTCTATTATCGAGCCGTCTCCTTGTGCTTGTCAGCTAAATTAGCTGCTAGCCTGGCTTTTTAGTCCAACCCACGCTAGTTCATCTAAATGTGCAGAAGAGTCACGGAAAAGTTCAAATAACAATAGAGGGAGAGAAAACAAACCAGAGAGGTCTAGACCCAGTAGTCTTGTGTGCCACAGTTTTGCTAACACACAGTTTTCGGTGTTCACACACAATGAAGAGGTGGGTGTTCCCTGGCCAGAAACAACTCTAGTGCAATCTGACTGCTGGCATTTTTCTAAATAGCAGCAGGTCAACAGGTTCCTGCCCCTGCCTTTTAGTCTTCCCTAGTGTTTACATAATGTAGTGCAGCTACCCACATCTGAGCCAGCATTTCAGCTCGTACTTTTTATCTGTCCATAACAGAGCTACATAAAACAAAAACACACGGGTTAGGATTAACAGGGCTGCAAGTGTTAAGTGAGTGACAGATTTTGTACTTTTTTCTTATAGCTTAAAGAGTTTATATCTCACTGCCATTTATGGATAAAGTGGATTGACAGATGGTTTACTCTTACTCGTATGTTCTATGAGAGACCATTGCTGAAAGGGGAACTTTTGGAACTTGGGTAACTTTCCTGAGCCGTTATATCTGTCTCAACTGTCACACATAATAAACAGCTTTTCCACAGCCTCGGGATACAAAACAGTCACTGGCTTACAGACTATCCTTGTTTTAAAAAGATAAGTATGGTATGGTGACACATTTTCCCTCAGAAAAAGGAAATTGAAATTGTGAGCCAAGCAGGTATTTGTAGGAAGGTTGGGGTTCAGATTCCTAAACAAGGGTCCAAAAGTTGGGCTAATGTGAGGATCAAACCTGTGTGTTATCATTGAAATGACGCCCCTATGTGCTCCTGTGCATTTTGTATGCACGTGTGTAGTCTCATGGAGAGCTTTGAGATGTTTACATAACACACCTAGGGCCATAATGAGCTTTTTTAAATTTCTAAACATTACACCAGGCAATCATGTTTACGATAGATAACGCTTGCTGGTTTGGTAACTTAGCCTGATGGCTAGTTGTCGAGCTAAAACTGTGTTTTGGAGTTAAGACATGATAATGTTCTTCACTTTGGTTACACGTGCATCTATTCAACTGTAGTGTTTTTTAACTTGTCTTCAGGTATCTTTGTCTCTCCTGACTAGCTGTTTCTATATTGGGCCACTATCTGTGTACGGTTGTCCTCTGGCCCACCTCGTGGCTGCTGGGAGATTTGTGACACAGCTGCAGAGCCTCTACAGAAGGTACAGATAGAGAAGCAGAGACAGAGGAACGGACAGGGAGTGAGAGAGATTGCAGGCACTCTTGGAACTGTGATGCTGTTACTTCCACGCCGGCTCCTTTCCTTTCCTTATCAACCCGCCCGCCCCTCTGATTGAACCGACAGCGTCACAGTCTCTGGCTGAAATAGATTGCGCTGCTGTTTCTATTACATCCTGCACCCCCTCCCCTCCCCACTGTTGTCCGACTCCCTGGCTCAGGCCCCTGCTGGTTATTTATTTGTTATGGGCTTTTCTCATTTGAGCCTGAGTAGCTCATCATTGCAGCCAGAGAGTCTGTCTGCGTGAATGGAAGCTTCGTTCCCTCGCTGAGGATTTATGGACTTGTGACATAGTGCTTGTGCTAGCAAGCAGCAAGGAGAGGACAAAACCCCGCTTCATGCTGCCTTGTCCTCCCTGAATCACATCCCAATGAACCGTATCTTCTTCCTAAACTTGCAGGAATATGCTCAAGTCCTCAGAAGGGGATAAACCCCCAAACGGGCTCTCTTCTGCTCTGCAGCTCGTTTCTTTACGTGATCACTTGACTGTCACAGAGAAGTTTTGTTACACTTCCTGCCGTGGTTATGTTAATCACTATGAGTGCGAGCTAACTGTCAAATTAAATATTTAGGAAATAATGAGACTCGGGCCTATAAAGATCAAGATGTAATTAAATATTCAAGAACTGGTTGGAGTTTTATAGGTCATGTCATTTATCGGGGTAGCTGGGTGGTGTGGTGTAATTGTTGAAGAGTTTATAACTTCAGGATTACAGGTCTGATGCCTTTAATAATGTGGTAATAGGAAGCTACAGTGAAAACAGAACTTTCAATTCCAGAAGGAACCCTCAATCACTGCTTCCAGACCTCTAGTTTTGTTATTTGACCTTTTCTGTGACTCTTCTGCAAATGTACATGAACAAGTTTGAGTTCAACTTTAAAGCCAGGCTAGCAGCTAATTTGGCTGACATTTGTAAATTCGCAAATCGCCAACATCCAGCCCAACCATATAACCTTCAGAGCTGAAACGATTAGTCAATTAAATGTTGATGCTGCTTTTCTTTGTCTTACATTATAGAAAATATCAGCAACAGATATGTGCAATGTAAATACGTCACCTCCAACTCTGGACATTTTTCACTGTTCTCTGATGTCTAACAGATCAAACAATTAATTGACAAAGTAATTGGCAATATGTGGTGCAGATCACGCCACACCTAACATCCAATAGCGTTGCTTCTTTGATACATGTGTTTTTACTGGCCTCGACTGAACACTGGTTCAGCCTTAGACTGTCCTGGGTTAAACGTCATCAGCTCGACAGACTGAGGGCAGCTAAATGGCTGGACAACAAACGAGAAAGGTTTCTTTAAAATAGCATAGATTACTGCTCAAAACGGTGTCACAAAGAGTGAAGGGAGCGCGGTTGGTTATCATGGATACGGTCAAAACCACACTAATGTGTGACGCGTGCCGCAATAACAATAGCTTAATAAAATATGTCTTTTTCTAATTTATGTGGTTACAGGGATTACATCTTGTGCATATAGTATTCACTGTGTGTGTGTGTGTGTGTGTGTGTGTGTGTGTGTGTGTGTGTTTGTGTGCGCATGTCTGTTTGACCCTGAGGACAACCACTGTGCAGTCGATAGTGTAGATCGTTTTTCCGTCATGTAGCCATTAATTTAATTAAATGCTTTTTTTTGTACTTTAATGAAGCAGAGTGCCTTGATTTTTTTTATGGAGTCCATTCCCTTTTTGTAGATAACCCTTGTTTAACATTGTAAAATCAAGAATGGTACTTATTTATCTTAGAATGTGGACAGCAAGCCCAGGGAACACGTCTCGTTTTTTTTTTTTTTTTTAGAGAGACAGATCAAAGAAAGCCTCAATGAGAGATTTGGTTGAGTTAAAGAAGCTGAAAAGTTAACGTCAGGACATCGACTCTCTATACTTTCAAAGTCTGTGTTAGCTGCACAGGGGAATTACTTTTGCTACCTGGCTTGTGCTTTTTTTTCCATGTGTAAGAAAACATTGAGGGAATATTTGTGCGTGCTGACGACCTAAATAAAAGATGAGGAAAGGCCATGAGGGAGCAGTGTTGTGTAGACTCAGGTTCTCTACTTGATTTGAGGAGTTAAGTAGAGCCAGTGCTGTATTTATAACAATTCATTAAATCTTTCACATTCATGCTGCGTTGAGCACATCAAGATATTTGGCTGAAAATAACGGGACAAGAAGGTCCTCCTCTAATATTTGGGCCCTATCCAAACCATGTTTATCTCTGTTTAGTGAATATGTACGCTGGTATTCAGTGATACTGAACACTTATCATTTATTATTTCCATCTAACCACACAGGGCTTTAAAAGGTGCACTATGAGTTCCTGCATGGTTTCAGCGCAATTTCATTTTTGTCTCAAATCGTAGGCATCTCTCCTTGATCCGCTAGCTGCCTGCCCCCTGAATACACTGTGAAAACGCCCGGTCTTGGGAGACAACACAGGGGTCGTAAACGTCAAACAAACACTGGAGCACAGGCTGTACACCAAAATACAACAAACCACTCCAGCCAATCACCGACAAGATGGTTAGGGGAGGGGGTAGGTGTTAGTGCTCACTGTCCCCCCCCCTCCCCATTATGTGCATGCGCAATGTGTGGTTTGTATTCAGTGAGCGGCTGATCAGCTCTCCGTCTCACATCTGGGATAGTCTCACATTGCCAGACATGTGTACGTTCAAAAGGTTGTTTTAGTCGTGCGACAGGAAACTCAGATTGGACAGATAGTCTAGCTAGCTGTCTGGATTTACCCTGCAGAGATCTGAGGAGCAGTTAACCATAGTCCTCATAAATCCACCGGAGTTTAAAATGCCAACACAAAGAAAGCAGAAGGTGACGGACATCCGAAATTGGACATCCGAAAAGAGTGTCATCCGGCAGAATTCTCGGTAGAACGAGAGCAATCCCGGAAGTGGAACGTCGTGGATATAGACTACATCTGGGATGACAACAGAAACAGGCTGACACGTACTGTAAACTAGCCGCATCCAAGGTGACGCGCGCCATCGTGACGTCAAAATGACATAATATCCTGCCGGTGCGCCGGATTTATGGTGCGCAAGCAGAGGTCATGCGCGGCTCTTTCTTTTTCAGCGGCGCGCGACAAAGCGGAAACGGGAAGCCTGAACGAGTTCGCCGACAACCGGATGCCAGGACTCTCACAGTGACTGCAAGTCTCTCTTGTAAACTTAGTGGGTTAAGATGAGTTCTTTTATGGTGAATGAAAGGCTTGATCCAACAAAGTAGGTCATCGAATCAAATCAAAGCATTGATGGCAATGCTGCTGCCAGTTCTGCCGTTGTTTACCTTTTTCTTCTTCTTCTAGTCCGTAGAAAGAGCGTCGGTAGCCTTTGCTCATTAGCGCCACCTCTCTTCAGAAGAAGACTGCAACTAGAGCACCAGCGCGGGTATAAATAGTCACGGCGATCCCATGACGTCACATTTGCACGCGCCAGCTGGGCTGCGTCTAGTATATAAGAGCCTTAAGTTGCAACAAGGCAGAGATGCTTATCTTTGTAAAGAAAAAATTCTTACTAAGAAGTAGGCTTTGAGGTACCGGTGATATTTTCTTTCTTTTTATCATACATATTTGGTAGAGGCCCACTGTATGGGAAGGCTTTCCTAAAAGGCCATTTTTTTGTTTTGTAAAGAGCCCCGTGTTCAGCCCCATGTTCCAGGCTACTGTTAGTTTTGCTTAATGGAAACACAAGTGAAAGATATTTATGTTGGTATTTATTATTTATATTTTATTTTATATTTAATTGCTTGTCCAATCATTTTATGGGCTATGTAAGTTGTATAACAGCTAAAAAGGCTTTTGAAGTAGTTTCATAAATTTGGATAATTTAATTTGTGCTCAGTGTAATGAATGGCTGAATGACTTTAAAACAACAACAAACAAACCTCGGTATTGACTAACTGCCAAATTGTAAAACATCGGTATCGGCCCAGAATTTTACGATGGGTGGAGCCCTGGTTATTAAGAAAATCATTTAGCAATGCTTTCTGCCATTCACTAAGAGGTTGGTTTAGGGAACTAGTGAGTTAAGTGTTAGTGAGCTAATGAAAGTGATATTTCACCCCGGGAGAACGTTTACACATATTGAATGATGAGCTGCTTTCTGCTTTTACTGGCCAGGACTCATTTTCTCATCGACTATTAAACAGCATGCAGAATTTATTTATTCTTCAACCATGGATGGAGGACAGTCATTTTGGATTTGTCTCCACTGTCATTTGAGTGCCATTGCTATGGAAACGGTACAGCCATGTGTGTTGTTCTCCCAGAGTGAAACATAATTTTTTTTTGTTAGTGGTCAGTCTGGTTAGAAGCGTACGATGAGGCATTCGGGGCCCAGCAGTGCAATCCCCTGCAGGTTCACTGAGGACAGACATCCCTCCCCCTTACCCTCCATCTCCACACTGATTGGCTCCGAGTCAGGTGACCCTTGTTCCCCCACAGGGGGAGGGCCATCAGGACCTGTACCTCTTTCAGGGTCACCTGCCTCCTTTGGGAATGCCGCCCCATGATAGGTTGTGCTGGCGCTTGTGGGTGTGGTCTTCCCTGTGGTTGTAACGAAGGGGGGGTGGGGGGGGGAGGGGAGGAGGAGGGGTGGGCGACAGAGTGAGTGATTAGTGAAACGTGAATCAGCCTGGGGAATCAAGTTCAGAGAAATGAGGGTGAGTGCAGAGTGGAAAGACAACCGTCACCCGTTAACATAAAGACCCAGTGATGATAGTGAGCAACAGGATGAGCGCACAGAGCAGAAGTTAACACACCCATCACTTCACCTCCCCACAGATACACAACAGCGAGTGCTGCAGTGGACTTTACCAGCTGCTTAATGCCCACATTCATTCTCTCCAGGAAACTGGGATTTTGGCATTCCAACATTTGCAGTGACATATCCACCATTCTCCAGAATATTGTCTTGCTATAATCACACTCCAAAACAACTCATATCCTTTAAAGAAATACATCACTAGCACATTTTGTGACTGTTAAATCATCATAACACAGCTATCTGGCAGTTTGTCAGAAGAGACTCAGTTTAGCAGAAGTTGACAATAAATTAATAAAGTATATTCATTCTTGAATGGCTCTCTCATTTTTACAAACTGCAGCCAAGGTTTTGGGCAGTTTTATAATATTTAAATGTCACAATTTCTCAGAAACATTTGTCAAACTTGAGTCTTGTGTTAATAAACCACCCAGTAATCATTTCATCCTGGTTCTCCAGCTTATTTTACAGAAAAATCCAACCTTTTTTTTTTTAAACCGGTCTTGATCTCAGACCACCGTTAAAACTCCTCTGCGTCCGCTCTGCTAAGTGTTTTCACAGATAAGTTGAAATAGATACTGGTGGCTGGCTAGGTGATGTATTATTTTTTTTTTCACCACAACTCTTTTCCACTACCTCACGCGAGCTGAGCAGTTTCACAGAAAACTCCCGTCACCTGCTTGAGGCAGAGCAGCAAACATTATGACGGCCACATTTGGAATCATTTCAAACATATGCCAAAATACATGCTGGGCATTTACTGCCACAGGCCTTGTATTATCAAACATATTTATCTTGATAACACACTCCACATCTTGATTGCATTATTAGCTCTCTGTTGTCCTTGAGGTCCGGTGAGCAGCATGCTGCTATTGGCTTGGGCTCCTGCACTAATAAGCCAGCCATAATGTTAGCATTCTGCAGAGCTCACACCCAGACTGGAGGAAAAAGGCTTGTTCTCTCTTTCTCACTGTGAGCCAGTTGACAGCGTTCACTCTGAATGAGGTGCCCCGTCAGTTCGCCATCTGCGCCGGGCAAATTAAAACTGTACACCAGGGGGTGTTTGGCCCTGGCATATCGGACAATAGCTCCAGGACTTCATTACTTCAATTTATAACAATTGTGTGCACGTAGGATACATTTAGTCCCTTTTTACTGATGATCAAGTATAAGAAAAAAACACATTATACAACAGAGGAACATTTGATTACCTACACAGGCATGTGTTTGTCTCACGCTCTTCCCTGTGCTGGCTGCGACTGTTTGGGTGACAGGAAAGTGGAAGAAGAAAAAAAAACATCCACTGGTGTGCTTTCGACAGGGAACTGAGCTCCTGTGTGACCACGGCTTTTTGTGGTATATGGGGTGTTTTATTGCCTAGGAAAGCTGATAATTGATCTTCAGTGCAGAAACTTGAAAGGCTTTTTTGTGTGAATCAGCTAGAAAAAAAAAAAAGGACAGCAAAAAAAACACACAGAGACCGAATCTGACTGCGTGTTGAGAACTTCAAACATTGCAGTGAAGCACCAGGGCGATGAGAGCCCCGCAGGATTAAGCAGGAGGGTTGCTCATCAAGTCTTGCTACCAACTGAGTGGTAATTCCTCCAGCAGGGAGGCTTTACAGTCTACTGAGGCACTGTGGGACTGCGGAGGTCTGGGCCCGAAACCTCTGCAGACAAAGTGGCCTCTGTTCTGAGAAAGACGCAGGATGGATGGTTCTGCTGAGCTGTAATGGCCGACATCTCCCAGCATGATGGGCTGCTCATTGCTGATACTAATCACATAGTTGGATTAACCACCGCCATTAGCTCCCCTGTGCCCCAATTTGTCCAGTGACAAAGGAATCTGACTTTGAGCAAGTCTTAAAAAAACTCCTCATAAAGTTGAGACGGGTGCTTTAGCTGTGTAGATAAAAGTGAAGGAGGCAGGCCAACAGCATCTGATTGAAAATGACTGGTTTTGAATGTCGGAGTGTTAGAAAATTGTCTGAACACCACCTGCTAAATCTTATCCGAAAGCTGGCCACCTTGTCGGCATTTCTATTTCTATTACGGCCATGCCAGGGGCTGTGCGGTGTGGCCAGCGGGGGAGTAATGGGACGTGACAGGGATGATGATCCTTCTTGATGCAGGGCATTAGGCAGCCTAGCCAGCAAAGCTCCTGGTCCATCAATGGACTGATGCTTCAGACAATGGCTTCAATGTTAAAGCTGTCAGACTGGCTGAGGAGGAGAGGTGGCACCGGCCATTCAGCTGCCTCAATAACATATTCCTGTGACTTCCCAAGTTGTGTAGAAACATTTACTTTGTAGGCATATAACTGAATACATCTGACCCTCCTCTCCAGATAACAGTAAGTGAGTAGGTCGAGGTTCAATGTGTTGTTCAAGGATATCTAATCTATCTTTTTTTAAACATGGTACTTATTTATATATATATTTTTAAAATCATTTTGGCCATCACTTTTGTTGTGATGTTTTACTCACCAACTTCGCCAGCAAAAGTATCAAGCCGGGCAGGAATACAAGTAATCAGACAGGTTGTAAACAAACTTCCAATTTTACCAAATGTGTTTGGGAATAAAACAACTGAACTGAGCTCAGTTTGCTAGTGTTTCGTCTGTTAGCGCTCAGTGGTGACCAGCTAAATGAAAAATGAAAGACATGTCCACTGACCATACGCTGAATCCAGAGCCGGGTTGTGCTTGCGAGTGGTCGCCAGAACATCTGGAGAAAGACAAAAAGTAATTCAAAAGGACATCAGTGTGTGCGGTGTGATTGGTTGAGATTCCGGGGTTCTGGGCTCCAATTCATTCACTTCAAATTGGAAACATGTATTCTTGAATCTGTCCTGTTTGTGCTTCTGATCACATCCCAGACACATGGACACAAAAGAGCCATAACAACCCACTTTGTCTTATATAAAACACTTCTATGAGCAAATGCTTAATTAACATAGAAAGATTGAGAACAGTATTCCAGCAGGGATTGCGAACGGGGGCGAACAAACTACTCTTCAACCTCCTTCAACATGAACTATATTGCTGCCCTCGTTGAAATAAATACTTCGTAATGCTCCATTATAATTTGTTGATTCCGCAGTCACTTGTGCCTGCTGTCACTCTGCCATCAAGATCTAATACCGGTCAATAGTTGCTGTTATTTCCTCTCTGTCGTCATTGCTTTTGTAAATCGCTGAGAATAAATACATGTTCTTACCGTGGCAAGTATCAGCATGCTGACGGTAACCGTTCTCCACATCCTGTTCAAAGCCGCCTCTGAAGACAAAGAAACAAAGACAGACACACACACACAACAAAACAAAGACACACATTAGTACATTTGTATCAATCCATTTTTACCATCCATTTCCCTAACTGTCCATTTCAAACAAAGCACCTCTTGAGTCTTCCCTAAATTGGTTTTGTTGATGAGGAGTGCTTGGAGACAGGAAAGTAAGTGCACCGTAACAAAATGTAATTTGTTTTGTGTCTGGCTGAGGTCAGAGTGTCTGTGCCTCGCATTTGTTGTTGGGACACAGTAGTGGCTGGACTTGAAGGGAAAATCCACCCTTGGATCTTTAACAAGGTTGTGTATTATCAATTTTGCGGCGTTCAGCAGATTCCAGGAGTTAGTTTGTGATGAAAAGTTGTAATTTACTTTTGTGTGTCCTCACTTTCCCTCAAACTGCCTCCTCTGCCGGACTTCAGTTAGTCATTTCCTCCCTTCTCTAGGTCTGTGCCCCTCTCTTCATACATAACACTTTCTGTAGCTGCACTGTGTTTTAGTCAACTGAAGCTACTGCTGGTGAAATTGGTGCCTCGAGTTTGCCTGCTCTGCAATAAATGTCTCACTGTATTATTGTTGAATGTCAGTGAAAAACAGACTGGAGGGAAGCGTGTTGATTCAGAGCGACTGATACCAAAACCTGTCATTTACCACTGATGTTTTTGTGGGAACACTTTCTGCTATTGAACCTCCCACATTGCTAATGGCATGGGTAATATATATATATTTTGACTATAATTTGACCAGCTTTCTGCAGGAACAAGAAAAATACACATAAAAAAATGAACCTAGAGATGGAAGTGTTTATCAAAGCTGTGTTTTTGTGCGGATTTTTTGGGGGAAAAGGACAAGGTGTGCAGATTTGTCTTGTTGAAAGCACTTTTCACTACCTGTTGTTACTATCTATACAAGAACATAGTGACAAAATAATAATGAATGAATTTAGATTGGTAGATTGATTGGTGTTTGTTGTCGACTACGTGTGATGCACTGATTGATGAGTTGCCCTTTTTAACCACATCTGTAAATTCACTGTACTTGAAAACAGAGCCACATTTGAGCAAAAAGGGACAAAAAAAAATCAATCCTGCTCAATCCTGTCAAATGAATCCTTCAAAAATGTTTTTATTGTGCAATTTCTGCTATTCTGAATTTGCTGCTGTGCAATCCAAATCCTCTGAGTTCACCTTTTGAACCAATTCTCTAAACCGACAAGAAACCCAATCTGACAATTATTGATTTTCTGCTGCTCTGATGAAAATGTGCCTACGATTGATATGCTCCTCTCCCTCCAATAGACGCACCATCTTTCACCCTCGAGTCGATCAGAAATCAAAGGCTCATCCAGACGCATCCATTCGACGGTTGAGTAACGAGATTGAGCCGATGCACGGTGGAGCGGAAGCTCCTCCAGCCGAGCGGAGCTCCTCATGGACGCCAACAATCTTCCCACACGTTGTAATGAACCAAATAAAACAGACACGGGCTCATATACTGCAAAAGCACAAGTGTAATGATCCAGTATTCACACCGAAACGCTTTGTACAAGCATGCATGCACGCCTACTCTATAACAAACCAATTAGTTCCTTATATAACCTAAACACAAACCATCTCACACAGATTACATGCAAACACAGTCTTCCAGCACCCACCTATAATTAGCAAGCAGACTTCTCTCACACACACATCCTACACGGACACAGTACATGATCGTGTACATACATTTTTAGTTAGTTTAGTTTTTAGATTGCTTTGGAGAGACTCACAATCCTCAAGACAAACATACTTCTCAGTCAGCTCCTGAGAGAAACAACAGATGTCTAAATTGGAGGCAGTGAACAGCCAGAAAGTGAGAACACAAAAACTGTGCTAGAGGGAGAAAAATCAACTCAAAGAATTAATCACCTCAATTTCTTCAGTGTGCGTTAAAGCAGCTACTCGGCTGTCAACTGTCAGGTTTTGAGATGTGCGTTTGCAAAACCTGCTGTGAGGAGGCCCCTTAAAGCATGGATACACACCTGGTGCACTAAAATACACCCTCTCTTACTCACTAAAAACCCCGGCTCTCTTTTAGTATCTTCCTTTACGTTTCCCGAGGAAGGAGTTATACGGCCTAAGACAGCAGGTGATGATCAAATCAAAGGATGCCAGGCTGCTGCTTAGTTTTCGTGTGAAGAATTAAGAAGTCTGGGAGAAAACAAACTCTATAAAAATATGAAACAGCTTAAGAGCAGTTGGTGTTTGACGTCATACCATAAATGGTGCGATCATATCCGCAGCAGTTTTCTTTGGTATGATTCATAGTGAAACATTTTCGAGTTTATATTTGAGTTGTTTAACGCAGTAACAACCTTTTTGGCTTGGGACCCCTTAAAATAAAACGTTTGTCTACTCTACAGTTGCAAGTGTAAAGGTTGTGCCCACTTTACCATGGAGTGATTATTTTCTCTCATTTTGTTTGATCGAATATTTTTTAGAGGCAAAATTACACACACCCACACACACACCCACCCACACACTGGAAACCACTGGTTTAAAGTATACGACTGGCGTTATTTTATCTTTTTACTATCAACAATTGCCATGAAGAAGCTAAAACCAACAATAAATTCAACCTAACAATTGTCTGTGTAGCCAAAGCCTGGTATAGATTGATGATTTCATGTCATACTATTCCTTTCTTGTGTAGAAACTATTCAAAACACATGAGAAAGTCACTGTAGGTTTGCTATCATCTACCTGTATGTATGTGTATTTATCAGCAAAATGATATTGCATACAAGTTGAGCTGACTTGTAAAAGTTGCTGCAGACTCAATGTATGATGGAGATATTGCAGCACCCTCCTCTGCTTCTTCTACTGGTGACAAAGCATTTGTATCCACCAGAACTAATTAAAAGATCAAGGGAGTCGGTGGTGGAAGTCACTGCAACGTCCCCCATTTCAGTCAAAACCGCGGCTCTCGTTGCACATCACCCTGCTCCCCATCACTATAACCGCTGATAGAAATGTCCACATGAATCAGAGGACTCAACTTTAAAACAAAACAAAAAGCTATCCGAGTTGGAAAGCAGCAATAAAATGCCATGACCCATCAGAGTTACTGGTGCTGGATTTAAGTATGTGATTGTAGCATCTCCCTTTTGAATATATTCACATAGAGGTAGTTGATCCAAACAAGCAGAAATTCACATTTGATTTCTCCAAATTCTCAGAATTTGACTTAAACAACATCCACATCATCTTCATGTAAACAACGCATGTTGCACTGGCTGACATATTCCTTCACTGGGATCAACACGCAGATCAAAGTTCATTCCTCTCAGCTCGTCAAACTGGCAAAGGGCTGTGAACATTGAAGCATGTGCTCCAGCATGCCAACGTGGACCTGCTCCCACATCAACAACGCTATCAGAAACACATTTCTGAGCGGAGGTGGGCTTTACACTGTGGATAAGAGCGAACCGAAGCTTGTATACAGAGTTTTGTTAACTAGTAGGCTGACAGGTCACCTTTACGTTTGAAAGAACATGCCAGACTTGTTGGCATTCTTCACCATAATTGACCTTCTCTGGTGTTTATGCACATGAATAAACAGTTGAACGCAACCATCGGCCTAAAATTCATTTTGTTCTGCTCGGCTTTCCACACATAAGGAACTGCTGGCTGTCAGATACCAACATCGGTCTGCTTATTCCCCATAAACCCTTTCTGTCTGGGTTCCTGCCCTGTGGCTAGACTGATCTCATGAAGTGGCGTATGTATGACACGGCAATTCATATGCCATGATTTGCGTGTTGTAAGTCATGATGTCACGTTGCTGTGGCTGGCTCCGTTACACTACGAACA
>NC_050182.1:11032131-11062131 GCF_008315115.2 Sander lucioperca | reverse complement strand
GAATGCAAGCTGACTACACCTGCTGTCCTTCACCACATTACAGAACCACCTTTTACATTTCAGGAGTGTTTGATACTCAAAAGATAGATCATCAGTGGTGCCTTGAAAAAACAGTTTCTTTGTCTTAGTTAAAGATACATTTTGTTTGTCTTTTTGCTTTTATTGATAGTACAGCTGAAGATTGACAGGGGCCACGGGTCAGAGTAGAACCCGGGCCGCTGCGGTAAGGACATTAGCCATTGTATTTTGGTCGTGCACTCTTGCTGCTCATAGTTAGATGAGAAGATATATACTGCTCTTGTGTGTGTACGCTTAATATTAACCTTAAATCAGGCTAGCTTAACACAAAGGCTGCAAGCAGATAGCCCAGCTCTGTATGAAGGTAACACAATCTGCCTATCAGCACCTCTAAAGCTCACTGATTAACATGTTATATCTTGATTATTTAATAAAAAAAACAGAGTAAAAATACAAGTTGTGGTTTTACCGTTTTTTTTTGCATGTGATAATTTCTGGGCCGGGCACAGCGACTTCATGGAGTCTTGTTGTCACTGTGAGACTGCTCCCAGTCTTTATACTAAGGTAAGCTAACCATCTGCTGGAAACAGCTGGTGAGACAAGGCTTCAGGAAGTCACTGTGTAGTAGGAATCCAGCAGCTTTGAAATACACCAACAAAACTCTATGATGGTCAATTTATGTACAAGAAACCAAATATTATACTGTCAAATACACAAATATAGGAGGGCACACAGAAACATGCATCTAAAAGAAGGGGAAAAAAATCCCATTAGCCTCTGTCCGTGTGAGGGCAGGGAAAGTAATGTGTCTGGGTGGCCAAGCAGACTATATGCAATAATTCCAGGTCTGCACGTTTTCAGCCGTCAAAATAATCTATTGGAAGTCAGTCAACAGTGGAAGTGGCGCTGTGTGTGTGTGTGTGTGTGTGTGTGTGTGTGTGTGTGTGTGTGTGTGTGTGTGTGTGTGTTACGGAGGGGGAAGTTGAGTGTAGTGGGACGTCACTCTACAGAAAACTCCAAAGATAGTTTACAACCAATGTACGTACAGCAGAGGTAAGAGAGACAACAGCCAGCGTGGTGATTTAAGAACAGGTTGGCCATCAACCACACAGGGACACACAAAGTCCTTGAATGTCAGGAGGAACCCAGGAGGAGAAAATAGTACCTTTAACTGCCTCTGCTCCTCCTCTACCCTTCACTGCATCCATCTGTCTGTCTACCTATTCATCCATCCATCTGTCCATCCAACAACCCATTCATCTTTCCTTCCCATTTTGCCAGACAGTGAGGTACACCGCTGCATGATTGAAACACATGCAGCCAAACATCACTTTTTATGACACAGGCTTTGAAACAGGGAGGAAGAGAGAGATCTGCTCCGTAAATTGCGCTAAAAACACAAGAAACTGCTGGTTGAATTTAAAAACAAACAAAAGGAAATCATTCTTTTGTTGAACAAATTGAACAGCAGCGATCTGCTCAGTGAATTGTGCTCTCTTAATAATTTAAATTTTTGGTTTCATGACGCCACCCCTTTTCTGTGCATTAATCAGAATGCCGTTTCTGTCTACGCAGACTGAGACATTGTTTGCAAACAGCCAATGAAATCATTATATTCTAAACTGTACTGTCTACATAAAGCAGCAACTGTCCCTGCTTTTTTGATCCGTTTCCCTTATCTTTAATTAAAAACAAAAAAGTTTTGCAATATATACGGTCTTGATTTTTGAACCTGAACATGCTTTCCTTATTATATTACTCTCTTTTTATATATTTTCTCTCCCTCTCTTTATATATATATTACGGGAAAAAAAAACATTCACTGTTCCATTATTGGCTGATAATAACAGTTGAGATGTTAAACAAAAAAAGCCTCAGAGTTTGAACTGCAACCCAAATTAGCTTTCTTTTTTTGAACGTCTCATTCTTATCTACACACAATGACATGTCTTGCTCTGCACCATAGCTTCCTGAGTGAGCACTCAAACAAAAATAGCACCGATAGCGTCAGTATACAGGCTGGATACAGTAGTTAATTAGCTGCTCGACTGCAGCACTTCAAACATCATAAAAACCTATACCTGCAAATGTTAAGACGGGTTAGTTTAGATGCTGAACTTTTGTGATATGTATTCTTCAACACCACTGACACACTCTGTCCTTGTAAGCTACAGTTTCCAGCAGAAGAGGGATTACATTGTGTCTCTGTGTCAGCTGTCAAACACATTTTTTTTCTTATTTTCAATAAAAAAAAAATTGATATTGACATCACTTTTAACAGCAAAAATGAAGACTTGTGATTTCAGTCTCCTCCAGGTTCTCACGCCCTCCCTCTGACATCCCGTGCTGCATCCACACTCACAGAAACAATAGCATGGGAGGGTATTATTGTCAAATGCGTAATACATGGCAGCCACTCGTGAATAAACAAAATTGGAAACATATTGTGGGGCTCAAGTGATTCAGTTGAAACTGCTGGTCAGACTTCCAGCGCTGCATGCAGGCCCAGTTGATGTGTACAGTGTCGAACAACTCACTCAAGGAGGCATGCAAAGGAATCCTTCTGCGGCCGCTAGGCAACGCATGATTGACTATGTTACAAAACTGTCCGCGGTGACTGTGAGTTAGAAGACTAATAATGTCTTTGTATAGCTGCGTCCACCCATGTGCTTTCAGACTGGCCAGACACCACGGTGGCTGAACTCACTAATTAGTACAACTTCGTCCAGAGAAGGATTAACAGCCAAAACCTCCTGCCGGAGTGTTTGATTAGAATGCAAATCTGCACACTTTTGTCCCTCTGTGGTTTATGATTGGAGACCTCTGTGTTGAAAGTGGGGAGTCAACAATAAAATCACATCAGGCAGAACATTGCTGCTGCACAGTTAATGTGCTGAAAGCTTGAAGCATTCTGCCCTTCTGGCCACACCCCAACCAGTGATGTTAAAACAAGTGTTCGTCAATAAAACTGGGACCAGAACAGCAACATCGACAACCATTTTAAAACAGGGATCGGTGCACCAACAGCTTTGTGGCCTCTGCAGTTAAGTGCTGATTTACAATTTGGGATTGGAGACCGTACCAGATGATAAATCCCCTAACATCCAGTTCCCCTCAGTTTATTTCTCATGAAGTGACTATACGTTTTATTCCATCCTGTCTGAGAGTATCAAATGTATATATTCCTTCAGTATCTTCTTGCTCCAACTCTGTAGTTGAAACTACAAAAGATGAAAAAGATGTTTAAGTTCTGCTCCATTCCAGCAATGGAAATATTCTAGATGTCTTGTGCAGTATTTTATACATATTTCCCAAAATGTAAGACATACCTGTTGTCTTTGGACACTTGAGCATCTACACAAGAATTTTAAATAAAGTTTTGTGGGGTTGAAATATATTTGAGTTCAGTTGACTTTAAGTGTTCGACCTACATCTTGTCCATATTAGACACTTTCACATAAAAATCAGTTCATCCAAAATTCCCTTACAACAATTACCTTGCATAATGCAAACAGCTTTTGGCAGCGGTGACGCTGTAAAGTGGGTCTGTAGCTGTCAGCTGTCAGATACCATTTCTGTCTTTATTTGGGCTTTACTACCTTTCACGGAGCCTTAAAACCCACTAAACGTATTGTGCTGTCAGTGTGTTGTTTTAGCTGCTCCACTGAGCACTTTCTTTTTTAAAAGACGAGCATGACAAACTGCTGCTGTAAAACTCTGGTATTGTCCCCACAATTCTAAACAATAACTGTGCTAAAGCAAACTACTGTACAGTCACGAGCTACAGACACTACTGTAGCAAAGTTCTTTGGATTAAGTATGACAATTTTTAAAATTTAAAGAAATGTTTGTAATCGAAATCAATTGCCATTCATTTTAAGATTTTCTTTCACAACATTAAATTACACTAAAAACAGACAATCTCTTACACAATAATAATAATAATATAAGTTATTATAATATCAATACTTTAGTGCACCACAATAACATGAATGAATGTGACAGCACTGACAGCTGTAATGGTGGTTGTGGCATTTGTACACTCTCCCCTATAAGAAGTATGAATTGTGTCATTTGCGACTCTGCGTGTGTGTGTGTGTGTGTGTGTGTGTGTGTGTGCGTGTGTGCGTGTGTGCGTGTGTGTGACTTACTTGAAGCCAGGTGAGATTGTGGCACAGCTGCCAGACTTGAGCCAAATGCAGTAAGGGTCCCGTGAAGACAGACAGCTTCTGCACCAGAGACACAGACAGACAGACAGATGGTCAGTGATGAAGTATTTGTGGAGCAGCGTGTGTGAGGAACACCGAGCCCAGCAGCTGTTTGCTGGGAGATGAGGCACTACACTGCCACCAGCCTAACACCACCCATCACTTTCCTCTACTCGGCCTTAACACAGGGCAGAGAAACGAGCTTCATGTGTAGCTCAGTATGAAACACGTGACTGAAAAATTTAATTGAGGCAAAGACAGAAACAAAGAAGAAAAACAAAAACTCATTAAATTGAAGATGAAATTGCTGCAGTTTCATTTTAATTAAGCGAGGTGAAAAATGCACAAATAGTTATCATTTACTGAAGCACCGCTACAGTAAGTGACACAGCAAAAGTGCCATTATTGCTGCATAAATCATTACGAATATTAAGATATAAGATGTATTTATTAGGACAATGCACATTAATCAACATTTCTGTAAAAGCGCCAGCGTTAGCCAGACGGCTAATTTTCAACTGTAGTCTTAGTTACCTACAATGCATGTCTTTATGGTGGGAGGAAACCGGAGCAAACACGCGAAGAACATGCAAACTCAACACAGAACCGGGGATCAAACTCTGCAGTGCCAACTTGCTGTGAGGCAGAAGTGCTAACCACTGAGCCACCAAAGAAATTATATTTATTTGATAGGGACAAATACAGTATACATAGATAATTGCACAACAATTATCCAATGCAATGTCTCTAGCTGTGACTCTTCATGCAACTCTTCATGCATCTTGTTCTTATGCAAATTAACCAATTTGTTTACAAAGTCTGCCTACACACAAATATGTGCAGTGTCTAAATACAGCATAGCTAAATTTGAATGATAACACATGGTTGGAATTGTACATATGCACAACACAGTATCTGCAGTGCTTTCATGTATGGATGAAAATGGGCAGTAATTAGCCGTTTGCTAACATTCCGTTTCAAACGTTGCCTAAAAAATGTTCCAACACTACAGACTGCTCCGTAACAGAGACCAATGCAAACGATCCCACAGAAAGAAAGGAGGGGAGATCGCAACCACATTGGTTTGTGATTAGAGTTAGGACTGTGGACTTTTGTTTTCTTACTGAATTGAAGGAAAAACAGAGCTTGTTTTGTACTCTTCTGCATAATTGTTTTATTCATATAAAGTACAAGTATTTACCCCTACATAATTGAAGAGTTTAACTTGTAGATGATAATTCTGCACTTGTAAACAAACCAACTGAATCACAAAAATAAATAAATAATTAATACATAAACAATAGATTCCGTTCCCAATCCATAGTGTTCATTGCAACAGGAGGTCTTTTCCACAAAATGGATTGCTTCTGCAGGGGATCTGAGTTTGAAATGCATGGTTTAAATATGTGAAAGGGGTTCAAGCTACAGAGTAGCTTATGTTGCTTTTTTTAATAACTTCTTTATTATTTTTTCATTGGAACTGTGACTTATATGTTGAGTGGTGTTAATCAAGGTTTTAAAAGACTGGACAGTTTCCAATCTTGTGTTTTGACTTTTGGTGGTGCATAAACTCTTGCTTACAAGCCAGGATCACTGCAGTTCACGCAGTGCCACCATACTAACTAGCCATGAATGAGCTTATTCTGAATGACCAGCCAGCGTTGTTCCAGTCTCATGTTAGCAGTCAGCAGACAAGTCAATCACCTGCTCCTACTTACAGTACTGTCTGTCTGTTTTGTGATTTATCGAGTAACATGCTGTCTGGAACTGTTTACTTCCTCCATTTACGGCAGTCCGCATTATCCACCATCAGTAGCCGTTAGTCACATTTCCTTCAGTATAAAATCCCAGCAGAATCACAATATTCAGTCCTTTTACTGCACTCTGTGATCCTCACACGCCACTTCTGTTGGTTCAACTCCTCCACTGATCTGCTGTCAGTCGCTCTGCCTCATGTTTGGTTTAACTGTGCGGTTTTAAATCCTGCACTCTGGAATGAGTTCCATGATCCTTTTGGCCTTTATCATGCCACTGCATAATTACAAAACTATGCTGGGTGTCATTGACAGAAATTAACAGTATGTTTTTTCACAGCTGCAGAACTTGCTCTTTGCAGGTCTGTGGTTTTCACCCAGTAGCAACAACATAGTAATAATGTTGCTGCCAAGTCACTTTAGAGAATAATATTTCGCTGAATAATGCCACCAGAGGTAAAAGTAAACAAACAGGAAACATCTGCAGATTGCTAGTGCCGAGTGCAGCGCCATGTCAAACCAAAACCTTTACGGCAGTCATGGAACAAGTTTTAATGAGGACTCCTGTGGCCTCTTTTAAATATCCACAGTCAAATTATTTACAACTATCTTAACTGAACCACCTTCACCCTCAGTCTGTAAACATTATAGAGAACATTAGTGTGTCACTCTTACAGAACAGAGGGAAATCAACATAGAGACTATTCCCTGTCCTACGCCTGCAGCTGGGAACACAGCGTGAATGCATGCATTTGTCTGCGTCCTTCGCACACATATGTACTATATGTATGCAAGAATAGTTTTCATGGAAAGGACAAGAAAAACAATAACAGGAACACCCAACAACACAATTCACACGCCGTCAAAAAGACAAGTAAACATACGCAAGTCCCTTTAGACATTTCCACAAACAATTGATGCTGTTGTTTTTTAGGAGGACCGTCTCTATAATTATGCAAACAATGCTGCAGTTTATACAGATTTAGTGAAGCTCATAACCTTTTTTTTGTTGTTGTTATTGACACTGTCAAGGGGTGTTTGTTCAACTCAACAGCAGCTTTGTGATTCGTAAAATATCAGGTGAGGTGTCTTTAGGACTGTGTTGGTGAGGATTTTGTGATGAGCATCTTGGTGAAGAAACATTTTTTCCATAATTGTCAACAGACTGATTGATTGATTGAATAGCTTCATTGTTCCAAAGTAACTGATTTGCTGCGAAGGCACAGGAAACTATATACACACTAAAAACTAATTTAAAAAAGCAAGTCGTAAGTGCATCAGACACAGCAGGGACAGCAGTGCTCACAAGTTCTGGTACAAGATAGTTAATGGGATATTTACCCAACAACAATAATGACAAAGGCTTTTAAAATGACCACCGAGTTGAGTCGATACTTCCGTGACTAAGCTGAAAACTAGTCTGACTCACAGGGCCTTACAAGGCTGCCTATTTCAGATGAAATTCTCCTTAGTGCTGCCCAAGACAATTGTGATTGGTTTAAAGCAATACACAGAAACTCAGCTTTATTTCCCTTAGTGCAGAATTATGATGGGTTCAGCCAGACCTATCTCCAGCGCTGGCACAGTGCTAAAACAAAGAGTGGACATGGGTCTGGCTATGCAAGACTGACTGAAAACTAAACATTGTGAGCTTCACATAACTGGCTTTTACTCCTGAACTACTGTAGTGACTGGTGTTCCTGTTCGGTTTCCCCCCCTGTATTTTGCCCACATTTGTTCAAACTAAATCCCAGTATTGACACCTCAACATGCACAAAAAAACGGAAAATCTGAACTTCAGAGCGACCGACAAACGTTCTTCTCATCAGAAAAAAACAACAAAACTTTCTGTCGCTCACAGCGTCACAGACTGACAGAGGACCTCTGGGTATCGGGGTCTTAAAATGACTCTTGCCAACGTGTGTGGCTGTCAATGTGCGACACTGCATAGTGCAGCTTCTATAAATTATTCATGCTCTAGCCATAAGGTATATATGCATCCCTCTCCCCATACTGCCTCTCTTCTCCTCTCCATGGCCGCATTCCTCGACAGTTATGACGACAGGAAAGAGCCTCGACACTGAAGCACTATGGGAGAGGCCAGTCATGTCCAGCTGTGGTTTCGGGGAGAGACAAAGTCATTTGTTCTTTGTCTGACGCTGTTCTCATATTTGCAGTTTATATACGACATGTGTTCGTGTGTGTGTCCCTCGTCCCTCTTTAAAACTTCAGACTTCTCTTCTGCCGTCTTTTGCTCGTATTCTGTCATGCTATGACGAACAGATAGGTGTGTATGTTCGCCCGCAGGCACAGTGTGTAAGGAACATCCATTAGCTGCTGAGGGGAGAAGGGATTTTATCCAACTTCTGAGGCTGAAGCTCATAACTTCCAGCTGTCATTTAGCCAACCCCCTGGGAATACCACAGTCCTGACTTAGTGGAGAGGGTTTCAGCTAATATGATGCTGCTGGTGAACAACTAAAGGCTAAGCTAAAATACATTTCTTTAATTGAAGTAGATAGGTGGTTAAATACTGCGGTTGTGCTGCATTTGTTATTGAGGTTTTAAAAATAATGTTTTTCCAGGAAATAAAAGGCCTTTTTTGTCTTTCACAATTAATACAATAAGTTTCTTAGTAAAAGGAATATTCCGTTTTCTTACAACTTGGATCTTATCTTTTATAGTTTTGTCCGTCTTTCATATCACTACTTATATCATTGTCTTCACCAAGTTAATTGCTGAGCTCTATGAATGTGGCTACATTGCAACAAAGAGAACAGTCACTATGTGGAAACTGTTCATATAAAAAAAGGGAATATCCATTGGCGTTGAAAATCCCTGGATCTACAGACTGTAAGGGTTTGGGGCCTCTTTTGCCCTTTTATTGTATTTCTTTATTAAAACTCCCATTTCCTACAGTTCCTAGCCCCTTCTGAAAACAGAGCATTTTCTGAAACCTAATATTGGCAGCAGGGCCTCGAGTGAAAAAAGAAACCTGACGATGCAGGCTACAGGGAGGGAGGGAGAGAGAAAAAAGCAAGCCAAGAGTGAGAGAAATGCAGAGACAGAGAGAAAATGGAGGCAGAAAACAGAGAGATGGGGTAAATCTCATCTGGATGGGAGACAGATTCATTGGTGTGGTAAAGTAGGATATGGTGGCTGAAACCTGACCTCCTGGCCAGTGCTGATGAGGCTTATGGGGCCCCTAATCCCAGGATAAGGTGTGCTGTAGCTCTAGTCTCTAGAAAGGATTTGGGGATGTAGCCGATCCGTAAGCTTAAGTAAGACTGGCCCTATCCATTTTCTCCCCATTCCTACTTTTCCTCTTCTCCATCGTTCACAAAAAAACAAAACAAGGCGGCCACTAGCGCTGGCTCACGGCCAATCAGCTGGAACCAATTTATGACTAAACGATGTTGAGAGTTTCTCCAGGCCTTTGCAGTGAGGGGTTAGCATGCTATGGGGGTATATGTATTCCCTGGTGGAGCTGAGGAGAAATCCTTCCTCTGGGTTGACTGGGTTGAGAAAATGGGGCGGGGGGGGAGGTACAGTACATGAGGCCCACATTCCTCACAGCCCCAAAAATAGATCCCAAAGCTGGGGAGCAAGTACATTAACTGGGGCTAAAACAGCTCCTGACAAAACAAAAGGCTGTAGACAAAGAGGGACGCTTGAAGCCTCCGCTCGTAAACTTCTGCTAAAAGCAATGTCAGCCTCTTGACAGAGGCACTTTCAAGGTTCTACTTTGTCCACTTTACAGAATCTACAACAGACAGTGAGTAAACTGTGTTTATGGGGCGATAAGTTGATGATGAAATGAGAAAACCAGTTAACCAGATCAGGGTAGGGGAGTCGAAGAAGTCGAAGAAGAAGAAGAAGTCACTTTCCACCACTGAACATTTGATTATTTGTAAAATTCTGACACATTTGTGCTGTAAGGAAAAGTCCAGGCTCAAGTCAGGAAACAAATGGTTTCAAAATAAGGTCGGGCTTAGGGAAGAACTCTGATTACTGACATGCTGCGTGTGTACACTAATTTACAGTAACCAGGTTACGCAGTGCATGTAAATGTGTTCACTGATTTCCTGTTTAACCTGATTTGGAGTTTCTTGTGTGCGTGTAAAAATACTGAATAATATGAAACTTACCAAAAAAAACAGCAACTTTTTACATTTGCGAAGAAGGCACCAGCTAATTTGGGTCATTGTTTGCCATTTTAATGTTTATAAGACCACACTACTCTTATGCCAACTTAATTCCAGAGTCCAAACATGCTAGCTGTAAATTTCGAGGTTATGAAACTATTATTATAACTGTATAGAACAATATTCTCAAATTTGCACACTAAAAACGCTTCTTCTTATTGCAGCTTTAGAAGAACATGGGATCACGTGCGCTCAAACATGAAGCTCAGGCAGGAATCAGATCAGAATCAGCTTATAAAAATGTTTAACCCTGCCACCACTAACCACAGCATTTCTTACGCGGCAGCCGCACCGTATTTCCCTGCTGCTCAGTTTAATCTTACTCTCACTTAGCTGCCAACACCACTAATAACCTCAGAGTGCTTTTTGGGGAAGGTGGGCCACACCAACTCCATGAACCAGGCAGATAATAGAATAACATCTGCTATTTGGTACAGGCTTTTGTCCAAAAGCCTGTAAGAGCACCAGGAGTGGACACATTTCTTAAATTGGTAGCTGCAGAGGAAATTGATCCGCCTTTACTGGCAGTGTTAGTGCTCTTTTCTTCCAGGTACACAGCAAGGAAACCCTACATTTGTGCAGTACTTCTGGGCTGCAGCAGTGTAGTCTCCGTCTTCAGGGTGGAAATCTTTGACTTGTTTTGTTTCGGTGACTGCCTACATAAACATTTCCCAAAGATCCTTTTTTTTCTATTTGTTCTCAGATCCCCTGAAAGTAAATTTACATGAACATAAATACTAAATACTGCACAAGAGACGTGTAGTACCAATTGTGGGTCTGAATAGGACTAAGTCCATCTGACCAAGTTTTGTCCCACTTTCAATCTTACTTTTCACTCTTCTTGAAATAAAAGATAGACCTTTGTTTGGCTCAGGATAGTAATTTAGATTATCTTAATTATTATATTAAATAATTTCCCCCTGGGATATATATAAGTATTTCTGATTCTGATAGATTTTTCGTATTCATGATTCCATTGCTTAATCTATAAATTGTCAGAAAATATAGAACATCTCCCAACTTAAATTCTAAAAACCTTGGAACTGACGCTTATCTGGGTCCATGTAAGGTAACAGAAATGTCCTCCAGCTCCTCCTGGGGGATCCCGAGACATTCCCAGGCCAGATGGTGTGTATAATACCTCCAGTGTGTTATGGTTCTGCCCCGGGGTCCCCAGCATCCTGGAGGCATCCGGTTCAGAAGCCACCACAAGTGACTGCTTTCAACCGGAATAAGCAGCGGTTCTACTTCGAACTTGTTCACGGGTTCCTCATGCTATCTTCGAAGCTGAGCCCATCCACCCCTCAGTCACGAGCCAAACATCATGACCGATCGGTTGGTAAATTGAGAGCCTCACCTACAGGCTCAGCGACTCTTTTCACAACAACAGTCAGGTACAATGCGCAGCATCACTGTGGACGCTGCCCCAGTCTGTCAGTTGATCATTAGTCTCGCATTGCCAGACCTTCCTCCACAGCGCTGCGGAGGAAGGTCTGGCTAGTCCACACAGCATTCCGGGATGGGAGAAAAACATGCTCTGCTTTACTGGCATTGCTTTAAACCAATCACAATCGTCATGGGCGGTGCTAAGCGCCAGACAGAGCCCCGGTGCCGCTGTAAAATAGCCTCGGGAAGGAACATGTGTACGTTCAAAGGTTGTTTTAGTTGTACAACAGAAAACTCAGATTGGACAGATAGTCTAGCTAGCTGTCTGGATTTACCCTGCAGAGATCTGAGGAGCAGTTAACCATAGTCCTCAGAAATCCACCGGAGTTTAAAATTACAACTCAAAGAAAGCGGAAGGTAGCGGACATCCAGCCGACAAGGAAATCCGGCTGCACCGGAGCAATCCCGGAAGTGGAACGTCATAGATATAGACTAGTTGATCATGAACCCAAGACACTTCAGCTCTTCCCCCTGAGGCCCTGACTCACACCTGAAGGGGGCAATCCGATGTTTCCTGGCAGACTTAGGGGTGTTCAACTAACTGATTAATCAACTAATGGTTTCAGCATAAGGGTATACAACCCCTTACTGTGGCAGAGGTAAAGCTGTGCCCGACAGGTGACTCACTTCTTGCAGGTGCTGTAGTCAGAGCAGCGGCTCAGCGGCACTCGGATCACACAGCCGGAGAATGCCACAAACAACGCATGATGATCCCGATCCAACTCCAGACCCAGCACCCTCCGGTCCTCTCCCTGCACGTTACATCTGGGAACACAGAAAAACACCAACATTCAGACATTTTAGATTTTGTTTCTTCATTTTTTAAATCAGCGCTGCAAAGGACCGGCACAGTCTGAACATTATACAGAAAGCTAACTGTGAACGAGCTCAATGCAGACACACATTTTTTAAGCTGTGCAGTAAAAAAAAAAAAAAACAGAAGACAGGAAAAAAAAAAAGCATCCCCTCTAGCTGTAAAGGGTGATGCAAAGTGCTACAATAGACCAAAGAGTGGGTGGGCAGGACAGATCAAGCCAGAACACAGAGAGGAGGAGAAAGAACAAGAGAGAAAAGAAACAGAGAAAAAGTGAAAAAGATACTAAGGACAAAGACAAACAAAAAAGAAGAAAAAAAAGAGAGGAAAAAGAACTAAGGAAAAACATGGAGGGCTTAAAACAGAATCACAACATCAACGTGTAGATAAGTAGACAGGTTGTCTGACTTGTTAGGGTTGTAGACGTCGATGTCCTCCAGGAGTCGGGTGCTGAAGGATGCGTTGGCTCCCTCGGTGCTGGCCAGGATCTTCAGCACATGGCCGTTGTCTGAGCCCAGAAAAACCACGGTGTAGTTCTTATACGGCCCAGCAGACGTGTCCACTGCTATCTGGGTCAACTTGAATCTGTATAAAAAAAAACAAAGAGACAGAAAAGAAAAAAAAGAAAAACAAGAAGACTATTATAAATGCAACTATGTTTAAAGTATTAATATATTGGTGGAGAAGATGCCCTATAAACACACACACTGTAGTAAGCCATCTACAGTGCAGATCTTCTATTGAAATTGAAGCTGTCACTTCCTTCAAGCGGAAGAAAGTTGGAGCGGGCCGACAGTGCCAAATGTGCCGGTTAGCATCTTTGATGTTTTGTTTTGTCAAAGTCGATTTCCCATGGTAAACAAAACAAACGGTGGGCGAATACTGAGCTCATTGTATAAAGCATCAGCGTGCAATCAATCACTTCATCTACCAACCCACCATTCCCTTCCTTCTTCGCCTACATCCTTTAATCCCTCCATCCTATTAATTCATCTACCCATTTATCCATCCACCCACCCAGCCGTTCAATTGATTCGTCCTCCCTGTTGTTTAGACACTTTCCTCAACATGCTGCAGTCTCTTTTCGAGTCCCAGTTTTCTGTCTTTTGTTCATATTTATGAGGAAGTCCAGCGAACTGCTGCTTTGTGTGGAGCCCCACCCTGCTTCATATTGATCCAGCTCCACACAGTCACACCTGGGAGCTGCCCAGTATCGCCACATTCGTCTGCTGCTGGCTGCGCTGGAGCAGTTGAGGATTAAGAGCCGTGCTGAAGGGCACCTGAGTCCAGTGGTTGTTGACAGAGGGATGAACTTTACTCATTCATTTCCTCTGCCTGCACTTTCACAAACAACAAACTTCCTCTAATAACCTCAGTATTATTCTTGGCATCTCATCCCTTCTAGATGCTTCTGTAAAGGACACCCTCACCCTCCCAGATGGACCCACGGAGGCTGGCGTGTTTACCCACATGGACTTGACTGGCACGTCCCCGCAATGACTGCATGATGTACTTCTGGTTAGATTTCATTTATCTAGCTCCTCTCTGGGGAGAGGCGAGGCAGATGTGATGTTTTTTGGCGCCAGATGTGAAGCGGCGCATGTTTCCCCTGTGTGGGGCCGGTGCAGTGTCTGGCTGGCTGTCAGCCTGGCTCTGCTTCAGGAGGCATGGAGGAGGCTCCTGTATACTGTGTGTGTGTGTGTGTGTGTGTGTGTTTCTCTGTGTGTCTGAATCTGTGATATGTATCTGCTGTGTGTACAGCCATGTCCTCCATAAAGTTTATGTGGTATGGCCTGAAAGATTTGTGACAACATTCACCCCATCATCGTCTGATATCAGTGGATTCTCAAATGTCAACACACACACACACACACACACACACACACACACACACACACACACACACACACACGTTACTTCCTCGGTCTGCAGGTCGGTCAGTGCCCAAGGAAGACCCCTCTCCGTGCGGCTCGTCTTTGATGTGGGTTGAGATCGAGCGTTGCATAAATCCGATGGGTTTTAATGAGGAACAAGGTTGTGTGTTCCACCTGAGCTCACTCATCGATACCAATCACAGCCCCGAGCGTGGAAACACTGCCGGAAATTTATGTAGCTATAGAAAACAATACCCACATACTAACCATTAAAGAAGAGATCCTGGTATTTTCTCTCAGAGGCCCGTTTTACAACAATAACATTTGGAAGAACAGATTTCTGACTGTGACTATGATAACATGAGGAATTAAAGCTGCAAAATGTTGCAGTTTTCAAACTCAGAAATGGATGCGAGTATACTTTTGCTGCTGAAACAATTTGTTCAGATGATCAGCAGAAATTAATCTTTAAATGACATCATCTGGCAAAAACACCAAACATCATCAAGTGATGATTTGCTGCTTTGCTTTTTTATGTCATGGTAAAATGAATATCTTTGGGGGTTTGGACAAAACAAGACATGTGAAACAACACCTTGGGCTTTGGAAACTGACAGGCATTTCTAAAAGCCATTCTCAAGTTTAATAGACAAAATACTCTAGTAATCAAGAAAATAATTGTTGGCTAATGGATGATTAAAACAATTGTTAGTTGTAGCCCTATATATTTAAAAAATACAGAACTTATAATTAACTTCATTATGTGTGTGTCTGATTAAGCCACTCATCAAAATTGCCACGGATTTTTCTGTTAAACGTTTCACCACCATATGCAAGCTTATTTTTAATAAGGAATAAACTCATAGAACTTGATTTGTGTGGATGTGGGGAGAGGTGCTGGCATCCTCTTGGTGGACTCTTCCCGTGCTGTTTGACTATATAAATGTTACCCATTGAAGGTCTGGTGATAAAATGAGTGCAGGTGACCTACAATTAGCCTGGCTCCGCCCTCCTACGTACTTCCGCTCAATTTTAATTTTCCTTCAGTACTCCGTCTGGGTTTGCGGTATATTCTTGGGTTTTCTCCGGTCAAATCTTTGGCGGTCCAATCAGCGAACAGAGGGAGTGGCTGAGAACGATGACGTTGAGGTCGTGCGCTAGTTTGAGTTGTAGTTCCGTAATGGCGGCAGAGAGAAAGATGTGAGTGAAGCCATTCGGTCCGTTGTGGCTTCCGAATATCCAGAAGTTAAAGCCCGAGCAAGAACAATCTTTGCGGAGTTGTGTTGGTGGCCATGATGTCGTGGCCCTCCTCCCCACGGGATTTGGGAAAAGTTTGATTTTCCAGGTCGCTCCGTTAGTGGTGAAGGAGTTGGCTAAGGCGAACGCTAGCGCTGCTAAGCTGACGTCACAACCAAACGTTAGCTATTGGTTATGGCAGATCCAGAGTGGCTCTGGGCAGATCCAATAGTTTTAAACTTCAACAGAATACCCAGCTTCAATGACATTAACACTTGTCAATGGAGAGTGGCCAGACTCTCTGTACAAATGAAATGTACCAGAGTCTGGTAGGACCAGGCTAACCTACAATGTGCCTTTTAAACAAATCCCATACCTGCTGGTGGTCCGGGTGAAGTAGGGCCTGTCGTTGACCGAGGGGACGGACTCGTCCATGAGCGGGTAAGACTTGATAAAAGTCAGGGTGTCATCAGGGAAGCTGGTGGACGACTTGTAGGCAGCCGCTGAGCCCTCCCCGGCGCAGCATCCCGGCCTGTACAACAGCAGCAAAGACAAAAAACAAACCCCATCAGGAGTGAATTCAGTTCCATGAGTACAGATGTGAAAAACGCTGGCAGCTGTTTGGTTTTGGGGACGAGCAGGAGGGGGAAACAGGTGTCTTGTGCTTCTTCTTTTGTTTGGAGTGGTCTGTGCAGCACAATAACAGCAGCAGCTGCAAAAACCTCTATTGTGAAATGCAGAAAAACATGTTCTTGGAAAGTGACAGTTTGTCATTTAAAGATGTGTTTCTTACCTTGGTGTGGGGACTTGTTCCTCCGGAACAGGTGTCCACGCTGTCTCACTGTTCCTCTGCTCTTTGAATTTGCCACTGAAGGCCTTCTCTATGTCGTCCATGTAGAACGCACAGACCGCTGAGCCGGTGATGCTGTTGAAGGGACCACAAGGGAAGACGAGATTAGACAGAGCGAGACAAAGGGCTGGAATTCAGCACCTCATCCAAGTCTGGCACAACCTTTGTCTTTAACAAGGAGAGCTCAGCTTATACTGACGGTTAGACACATGTACATGAAAATACTACTTTATTTATCCTGTGATTTTTTTTTGTCCTGCCCAACATTTTAAGGCAAACTGTAGAAGAGACTACAGTTTGCCTTAAAATGTTTCATTGTTTGTAAAGCCCTTGTAACCTTGTTAAGGGAAGTAAATTAACCACATTCCTGGTGGGCTAACCCTTAGCTTAGAGCTTACTGGCCCTGCTCTGGAGCATGGTTAGCCCCGAGTTTGTGGGGTTATCCCCTGAAAAACTACTAAACGTGGGGCTTAACGTTTACAGTTGAAATGGGGCTAATGGAAATTACTGTATGTTGCTGCTCGCTGTTAACAGCAAGCAGCAACATCATTCTAAAATGTTAACATTAGCTACATGTTCAAACTGACACTTAACCCAGGGCTAGTAGAAGCGCAGAGTCAATTGTACATTATAGCCCTGAGGTAAAGAATGCAGTGTAAGCCCTGAGAGAGAAACCAGAACTTTCTATAAGTCATTTTAGAGATAGCTACTGTATATGGTATTGGAGGACAGGACTATTTGTTTATGCAGTTTTTTCTTTCTTAAAGCACAGAACTAGTTTTTGTTTGAACACACTCCCCTGCAAATAATAATAAAAAATAAAAAAAAACATGTAGATAAACCCAGACACACACCACAGCTGACATTGTGAAGAGACAACAACATTGATCCCAACCTGTTTGCCTGTGTGGTGAAGACGCCGAGCACGGCCGGCCGGTGGTTGATCTGCAACACGTTTGTCAGCGACTGCAGGACATCAAAGTAGAAAAAGGAGTCGCCCGGGACGGAGCAGTTCAGCCGCGCTTTGAGGAACGAAGTCCAGTAACGTTCCAGCACCCTCGGCGAACCGCCGTTGTCATTCTTACAAACACGTGCGACTCTGGAGAAAACCACCTGAGGGGGACAGCAGGAGGGGAGGATCCCTTACAGGTGACGACTCATTTATAAATCATGTTTGCCAACATGGAATATTGAGCAGACGTTAAAAACTATTGTTGTGGTGTGCGTGGCAAGCGATGTTGTTTGACTTCATTTCACTCGAGACAAAAGTACAGACACCACAAACCACACGTCTGGCTGAAATGAGTCCCTCACCTTGCCAAGAGTGGTGTACTCCACTGCGATCTCGCTGAAGAAGAAGTACACATAGTTCCCGTACTCAATAGCGTGGAGGAAATGGGGCTCTTTGGGAGACAAAAAAGAGAAGTGTGTGTCAAATGGCTGTGAAGTCTTATTTTCCAGCATGACATTTACATAGCGAGCAGGCTGGGAGGGGAGCTGGTAAACACAAATGCTCAATTTGGAAAATGGCAAATCTGAATATAAGGACAGAAAGATACAGAGAAACAAACTCACAATCACAGAGATAACATTCATTGTATTGAAATAGCAGAGTAACTAAGGACTTAATTGTAATCAGCTTTTGTGGGTTAAGAACTATTAAAGTTGTAAGTGTAATTAAGACATGAAATATTGATATTATATATACAGTTAATATATCACACAGAGTATAATAAATTAATTGACCGACATTTCCTAGTTCATACATACTGAAAGAGACAACAACAATTCCTCAGGATCTGGACGCCTGTTTGACAACACTATATGCTCCTTTTATTGAGGACGACCAGGAAGGTATCTCTCCTGTGGTGACAATCGATTAATCAAGAGAATAATTGGCCAATTACTAGATAATGAAAGTAATCCTTAGTCACAGCCTCACATAAAAAATTTCACTGGGAGATTCTGACGACTGAAAGTGATCAGATTGTTTCACAGGGGTGTTAGAGAGCGATGCATCGTTGGCCGAGCACAGACATCAGCTTGCAGAAAACAAACAAACTAGACATGAGCCAAGTTACTTGTGGAATTAATGTTAATCAGTTACAGCTGACATAATCCGTAACAGTGAGCGGCGGCTAGAAATGAGAAGTCTACTACCTGGATGTTTACTACAGAAAGGGCACAGAGGGATTAAAACGAGATTTGTTATCCTCTGAACCCTGGCATTATGTAGACTTGGAATATCTGATTCAAAAAGGAACCAGCCTCTGCTATTAGAACCCAACTTTAGGCTACATTTACATCGCTACGTTTTGGTTTTTAGCATAGTTTTGAGCCAAAAGGGATCTCCGTGCACACAAGTGTTTTTAGCTCCGGTAGGAGAACTAATCTCCGTTTAAACTAACACGCCCAAACCGCATATCTCATCAAAATTCTCGTACACTGGGCATGCACGTGCCGGGGTAAACAGAAGGCAGCAGGTATACTCTGCCCGTTGCTGGTAGTTGCCATGGTAACATTAGTAGCTAGTCTCAGAGGACGAGACGCCATGACCCAATTAGGCGGCGAAACAATGGCGTCAGTGTTTCCAAAAGGTCTGCGTTTGCAGCCGTTGAGACGGCAACAAAACTCTGCAGATGCCAAACCCAAACGGGGTCTGAAGTGTTTTTAGATTCCTCCAGTTTAGGGGCTCCGAAACTCCAGAGCAGTGTGAATGCAAGGTTTAAACGGAGCAAAAGATATTCGTTTAACCAAAACGTAGCAATGTAAATGTAGCCTTAGTTGTTGACATGTCTTCTGTTTCCACAACTCAACACCACTAGCATAAAGCTGTACGTTAATGTGCTAAATATTACACTTTAACATGCTGGGTGCTCACCTCGCAGCCATTTGGAGTCGTACTTGACTGTACGCAGAACAGGGCTACTTTCTCCCAGACTTCTGTAAATCACGGCATCGCTCGCCAGGAAGTCTGTCATGGTGGCCGAGTAGAAATCACCACCTGAGAACAAGAGGACATAAAAGCAATTGAGCTACGTTGTCAGGGACGACAATTCTTAATGATAACCCACGCTCTTTCAATATGTCTTTTTGGTCACAGGGGATTTTTTTTTGCCCTTTAAGAAGAGGCAGAGGATAACAGATGCAGGAGAATGTGGCACTTTTAATAACACCCTGTGTGAACTTTGCATAAATGTCAGTGGAAACCTGGCAGGATGAAGTGCAGGTCTGGCTCTCTTTTCACTCTCCGATGAACTTGACCCCTACGTGTTCACAAAGTATCAGCTTCTCTCTGCTATCATTAGTACAGAGAATCTGAACACAAATCAGAAACCATCAAGGGGCAAATTCCCATTACACCCTGTGAGGAGTTGTGCACTTATATTGAATTACACTCATTCAGACAGACTTGGAATGATGTAGTAGTTAACATGTAGTTTAGTCTATCATTACATTTTCATTTATATATTCTCGGATACAATTTTCCACACGTCTGAGATGGGGGCAAACTCAACTACATGTACATATTTAAGCCATCTATTTTTCCGACCCATGCTGATGTGTTTTAGAAAGACCCAGGCAACCACTGGTTTCTGTGCAATATGAAAATCAATAGTCTTGAAACTTGCTTCAGTAATGCAATCTGTGACAGTGAACATCAAGTCTGCATTAACCCTTGTCAAAGTTACATTATGAGGCAATGTCGGACTTTACCACATAAGAATGTTAAACTGACAACAATTGATGCAGACTTGATGTTCACTGAAGTTTTGCAAATCAGGCATATGAAAATCATTGTATTATATATTTAGGTGCACATTTGTATTTAATGAGCAAAACCTTGTAAAACCTGGTATGGTCTTTAAAAAAAGAATTTAATAAAGATCCTAATAAACATTTATACATATAACACTTAGGCATGAAAGTTTGCAGCATTGATTGCCTAAGAGCCTCTCTCAATGAGCAAATGTATTCACAGTCAGGTATATTGGTTGTTTTACCAGTGACAACTTCATATTACCTAAGCTAACGGCAGTTTAATAATAAAAAATAAATAAATAAATAAAAAAAATCACAATATGAAGCGCGTTACTCCCAGGCTCACTATTACTGGAACTTTAAGGACACTTTGAAAGAACTAATGGCATAGACCAGCAGCTATGGGAGTTGAACCTGTGCCATTTCAATGACAGGACAGTCTTTACAGCAGGGGTGTCAAACTCTGTTTCAATAAGGGCCACATTGGAAAATGAGAATCACATCAAGGGCCAGACATGTAGGGTTTATTAACATTTATTTATTTGAAAAAGTAAAATATATTCAACTGTATTATTGCGTGTCTCATAACTTTCTCACTTAAAGTTTGGTTGACATAAAGCCCTACAAAAAGTCAGGAACAAAGTTCCTCAGCCATCACAGAATTCAGCAAATCAAGCAAAACAATCGTTCTGATTACATTTTAGAAATGTAACCACAGGCTTGAATATGTAAACTCTCTGGATCTGTTGGAATTTATGAGTTTCAAAGTCGGCAAATCAGCTTTTTTAAGTGTGATTGCAGTTAGAAAACAGCTTTCCCGTTTTTTTGCTTTGGCACACAATTAGGATGGCCAAAATTTATTGTGAACCTAAGTTGATATTCGGGCCAGATCAAAATATGCGAGGGGCCGCATTTGACCCGTGGGCCTTGAGTTTACATGTGCTCTACAGCCACTGGCCTTACTCACCTGCAAAAAGGCCGACGTTGGACTGGCGGGACTCAAAGGGGCATCGAGCCTGTCCCACCACCTCCTCCCCTTCCTGCTCCAGCGTGGACATCTAGGTCAGAGAGGACACAGCGACAAAGGAATACTTTATAAGGCCATCGACTGAACTGTAAAGCTGACCCAATAGAAGAATCGGATATAAAAGACAACATGAAAACAGCATTACGGTTTACATTTGTAATACCCCACGAGGCTGCTCGGGGTGCAAAATTGATCAACAAACAAAAGTCTCTAATGCAGTGGGAATTGTGGCTGAATGCAAGGGATGCGTACCAAATCAATCTGTGATTATGAAAGGCAACACATGCACCATAAAGATTAGTTTTATTTGATGTACTGTATGTGGGCCAGGTCCATAAAAGAAGTGTGTGAAGGTGGAGGTCAGTTTATCGCTCAGCCGCAGATATTTAGCTGCTATTTTCCGCCACGCTGTTAACAAGGTTGTAAATCTCAGGTACAGCAATAAGCAAAACCCAGCGGTGTGTATGTGTGTGCGCAGCGGATTCACCCTCTGTAACACACACACACACACACACACACACACACACACACGACCTGGTTTATGTGATGCTGTTGCCTCCTTAGCAACAAGCATTGGTGCTCTATTGTTATTCTGTTTCAGATCTCATAGTGTACCTTCGCTGCAAACCCTGAATACAAAGATCAAACGGAGTGGACATAATAATGGGAACACTTACACAACCTAATCAGGGCTATAGGAATACAAAAGAATTCAATTTAATGGAACTTTTATACAGTTGATTATATCAAAAAAAGATTTTCAACATTGTTGGTTCTTGGTTCAGTTTGTTGGTTTGTTTGTCTGATTGCGGAAACACTACTGGCCCGATTTTCAGGAAAGTTGTTGAAAGGGTGTAGCATGGGCCAAGAATCCAGAGGAGCAAATCCAGATCACGGGGCGGACACACACCTTATTTTTTCACCTTCGTAACACTGAGATAGGGCATGGTATGGCGGAGTTCTGCGCTCTCCGTGTGCCGTTCTAGTTTGTATTTTGTACAAAATGTACTGCTGCACATCATTTTTCTCTTGTCCTGTTTGTTTAGTATTGCACGTCATTGTGGTTATGTTTTTTGATTACGGTCTGCCAAGAGACTAATTCTGGCACAACAGAGCTAGAGATTGACTTTTTGGGAGTTCATAAACACCCCTTTTGGTATAAAAACTGTCATTTGGGGTTTGTAATTTGTCTCAGATGATTTTACAATTTGCACAACAACAACAAAAACTAAGCCTCTTGTTTTAACTGTTCTTGATTTAATACTTGGTTAAAACTGCAAAGAAGTTGAGATTTTACGTTATCTACATATATGGACCTATAGCTTGATTATTAAGTAATGCATTATGTCTTAAATAGTGTCAGATTCCATTTTTTCTAACCATCTCCGTCTGCCACTGTCTCTTTCTGAAAATGTCAGCGTAGACATGGATTCATTGGATTTTTATTTCCAAGTAGGACAAGAGGGTTAATGGCTGCTCTCTGTACACGTGACAATACAATTATCCAGTGGAGGAGAAAATGAGCGATCCAGAGCCTTGCCACGTGAACTCTGCATAAATGGCCCAAGACATTAGGCTCGTTCGAGATGAACTGCGCCTCGCCTGTAAAGTGTACGAGAGCAGGCGGCAGCAGCAGGGGGCGGTGACAAAAACCGCTCTCAAGTCGGACAGTTTCCAGCCGTTTCCAGCAGCCTTCAGGCTGAACAACACTGTGGTCCGATTCTGATTTAATAAAATGTTATCAGACCCATATATCAGCTTGTACACAAGTCTCCAGTTGTTTTTATTATGACAGAGTAGCTTTCAAAATGCTCTACATGTGATCTGTTGCTGATTTTAATTAACAACAGACTGTAGATGATCCGTAATCTGAACGAATTTTGTCTGACTTCTAAACGTCCATATCAGCCACACAAGTGGTTTGTACAGAATAAGCCTTTAAATCAGACAAATGGCAGTTAAAATCCCTCCAATTCAAAATCAATAAGAAGTTTATATAAAAGATCAGCTGACAGGCAGGCGTTTCCCAGCATGCCCTGGGTCCGCCTGGGTCTTGCAGTCAGTAAAAAGCAACTGCGCTGCCTGCGTCTCAAACCTGCGGCTGCCTCGACCTCGTGAGGTTATCGTTGCCCACGTGTGCATGACATCAGAGCAAGTCGGGATCAAGTCGGACACAAATCTAACCGGCATGCATTGGGCGGCGATCGCCGGTGAGCGATTCTGTGCAGACCTGGCTCATCTCGAACGAGCCCAACCTTACAAAAAAACTTCAGATGCAATCCAACACAACAGCTCTGCCCTACTTATCACATCTGTGAAGGCATTTTATTGTTCAGACTGAGTCACTAGGTTGTGTTGTTGGTGGGATGAATTGCATTCTTTGCTGCTTTTTATTGGATCCTCCTGTAGGGCATCAAAGTTGAGCTTTGGTTTGTTAGATTTGGTGACAAGTGATGTTCACAGAAACATGACTATAATCACAAGTGGCAAAAGACTGTTTTTAATTTGTGTTCCAGTTTGGCTTTTACAAGTAAATGTTCTGATCAATAAACATCTATTATGATTTTTTTTGTCATTTTTTTAAATTTTTTTTTTTAGGTTGGCTGTTTTCTTTGACAAATGCCAATACTGACAAGGTTCATGGAAGCTAATTGCATTCTGCAACTAACCAAGACTTACTTACTTACCTACCTACCTACCTACCTACCTATCCATATATCTATCTGGACTATGGAATTTCTGGCAATGTGATATTGAACCCTGGAGAGTCATCAAAATTAAGAAATCAAGAGATTCTTGAAAAAATAAATAATCGGCAGGACTGAGACCATATGAACAGAAATGAACATGTTAAGAGTATCATTCAGCCTCTAATCAGTAATCACAAGATTTGTTCTCTTCAAATAAATTCAATTTGGTTTTAAATCTGATTAGAAATCCACAGCAGTGACCAGACGTCCCGTCTGCAGAGTGACATGATTTGAAGTGAAACCGCGGTTTGTTAATCACAGAAAAACCCAGACCGTAGAAGTCAGAGAGAACTGAGGATTCAACAAAGCTGAGTGGTGACTGCAGGATCGTTACCCCAATGAGCAGATGAAGACAGATGGATTTGACGCTTCAAGGTTTTGTTGTATCGCAAACGCATGTTGAAGACAGCCTCTCTGTTGTCTACGGACCAGCTGTCTCAGCAGTCTGGTCAGTGAAGCTGACATGGTTGGGCATCTATTGGGCATCCATTCATGTATTTAACAAACACACACACAATCCCCCCTTGTCCTCCATAGTTTTTCCGTGGAGTCCCAGAGACAGACACACACACACACTCCCCCCTTGTCTGCCATAGTTTTTCCGTGGAGTCCCAGAGACAGATTCCCTGATATGATTTACACTTCCTCCCTCTCTCCCCAGCTGTCTGGATAGTCATCTCTTGCACTCTCTTTCCAGGCTAGGGAAAAAGCCGAGGGCCGGGGAGAGAGAGAGAGAGAGAGAGAGACACACACACACAACACACAACACACACACACACAGAGCTAGGGGGGTTACAGAGACGGAGAGAGAAATAATTTGTGGAGGTGTTTAGTGCAAATCAGCACTGTGGCAGGGAGATGATGATGATTAGATGTAGGTCGGTATGCAGTTCTTTTAAACATTAAACATCAGTCTTACCCCTGAGTATTAACCTTTGGACATACTCTGTAGCTGAGCAATGAGACTGTGCAGGTTCTTTATGATACCTGAGACATTATTTGATCCTGGAAAAATACTTTCCAGGTACTATCCATCTATGGAGATGCTGCATTTTGTTCATAAGCCCCCAGACTATTCAGGGTAATAATTCAATATGATCAAACATTCACTTTTGGTTAATTTGACCAATACACTAAACCCCTCTCACAAATAATGATTGTCCAATCACAGCTTAGCAGCCATAACTAGGCGGCATAACTGCAACGAATTGTCACAGAGCGTATTTAATGTTATTTATTCTTTGTTGTTTAATTTGTTTTTAAATGCCATTTTCTTTCATTAGCTTTGTTCCTAAATTATGTTTTTTTCTGTATTGATGTTTTATCTTATGAACATTTAATTGCTTCCATTTAAATGTAGTAATAAATGGGCTTTATGCATAACTGTTTAGTTGTTGTTGGTGGAATTAAATGAAAAACTTTGCATTAGTTACGGCGATGGTTCCGACAAGTTTATTCATGTCACAAACAAAACGTACTCACTTTACATAATAGATTCAGAGGTTATCTCTGTATTGAGTGCCAGCAATACAAACTTACTAACATCTATACTGTTGTATTATAGATGTTGCATTATAGATGTTACTCCAACTCCTTGATGTAGACCACTCTGTTAGTTCACAGGTCAGCGCACTGAGAAAAAACCCAGTAAAATGTAAAGTCTGAGTTATACAGCGCCCCTTTGGATTTCAGTCTCCCCTACACGGTTAGATTTACAGCCTGTGCTGTACGACTTGTACTTCCTCCTCCTGCTCTAATGGCCTGCTGTGAATCACAGTCCAAACCCGTGATGTCACCTCTGAGGCTCCGCCGCAATGTCATGTTGGGTTTTATTCAACAGACCTCAAACTGGAAGAGATTTACTTTTGCGTTGCAAAAAACATATCTGTGCCTTTACTAAAGTATAATGTCTTCACTTAGCCGCCTGCTCTCAGCGCTGGTGCACTGGAACGATGGAATTGACCCTTTGCTAAGCCCCGCCCTCCTTAGTTACTGTTGATACGTCTGACAAGCTTTCGGGCCTGGCACGTCAATTACAGTATGTACGCACCGGTGTCAGACATTCCCAAGGAGATAATTAGTAATTTTTGGCGAGCAGGTGAAATATCTGAGAGAGCAAGACAAAAGGGACTGCAGTATGCATTCGAGGGATATATCCACGACATAATATGCAACCCATTAGAGAATAATTTCATCAAAATTGAAGCTAAAGCCTATAGGTCATGCCATAATGTGAGCCACCTCATACGCTGACCATTCAAATGGGAAACATACCAATTGAGGAACAGCTATGTTCATGCACAACAGGGTAAGTGACATTTGAAAATAATCTAATAATTATAAATCAAACAGCTTATCCATTCCAAGTCTTGTGGAATAAACACAAAACATTAGCCTGACCACTTTGCAATGATAACATTCTCCTTTCTTATATTTTTAGCGATTAACAAAATGCTGAAATATATTTTAAAGTATGAAATATATTTTAAAGTATGTCAGTGAGCCTCCGTCTTGCCTTTAATCATCTTATTTCACGTTCAAATATATGCATTATGAACAAAGAACCGTCATTATTTCCAAGCAATGCTGTGCTGAGTTAGCTAGCTAGCTAACTAACATTAGCGTGTTCTTGCCTTGGAGCAAACGTATGTGTTTATGTTAATACTGTCGACATTTAGCTAGTTGTGAATGGGGCCTCCCACACTGCTTGATCCACGCCCGGCCTTTCTCCCCTTGGGTTTTAGGTTTCGGGAAGTGAAAAAATTCCACCACCCCGTCCAAACTTTTAGGATACCGGGTATCGGATTTGCACAATCCATACGCACAGCGCTTCGGCATGTTTCCCTCGCTCGAAATCTTGACTGACCTCCCGCGCCTATTTACGGTTGCTAAGCCACTCTCTTTTCCCCCTCATCTTGTTGCTTCTTACTTTCTTCCTCTTTTCATCTCCTCCCTCTGGATCGTTGTTTCAGGGGAGTGAAAGAAGCTGTTGTATTGTTGCTTTCATCAGCAAATCTTGTGTTCTGTCAACAGATTTCATCTCCGCCTTGTTGAGCCAACATATTATTCCACCAACATGAAGCGTTTGAAGTCACCTGGCCACGTGAAATACAAATATGAAACCATGCACATGTGCTCGGATTGTTTGGAGGGCTGCTTTGTGTCTTCTCCACGTCTGACATGATTGTCCACACTGTCCCTTTTTATACATTTAATCATTTTCCAGTCAGTTTCACTTGTGCGACTGCAGTTTGAGCTCACAGCTGTTTGTTGTATCATCATTGAAAACACATATTGAAGCGCTGGGTGCCAGACTTCTTTTACAGCTGACAAATGCTGCATTCAACCTGGTATGACCAGTCTTTGTAACAGTGTTTGTCTAGGTGTTTTTTCATAGCAGATGTCCTTTTTCCAACTGGTGTTAACAGTATTTTATCTATTGTTCGGGCTCTAATAGCCGATCACAGATGGACCGTATCTGTTTCAGTGTATCCGTACATGTGCAACACAAAATTGCACTGCAGTTAGAGTCTTTTAAATCATTCGTTTATGTGACCTTACTTTTTCTTAGCTCAAGTAACACATTTTATCCATTTTACTAGTTTTTTTATTCATGGTTCTTTCTAATGATGAATACCACCTAAAGTAAAGTTTACTGTTCAAATGTCCTATTGTATATGCTTTAAAGCTATAGTGTGTAGTTTCTGTCGGCCCCTTGAAGTATTCTAAGTAATGACAATGTGTCCACATGACGCAAACCTATGACAGCACCAGTTTCTGAACATAGCCATACTGAGAAATACAGAGAGAGTTGTGTGGAGCTGACAGGCTTAATTAGCTTTGTATCTTTGTAATGCAACGGACATTCATTAATATAAAATAGCTGCGCACTTTAGGTTTAAATGTTATTTTTTTGTAAAGTGTATTGTACAACTGTAAACTATCCATCCTCACAAACATGTATGGGATATTTATTTTTATATATATATATATATATATATATATATATATATATATATATATATATATATATATATATATATATATATATATATATATATATATATATATAAAAAACAAATCAGTAATTATATCAGATTTCACCCCCATGAGGGTTGCATGTCTTGTGATGCATGTGCCCCAGTCTGAATGTGTAACACTGACTTTATACAGCATTTTGCAGTTTTCACAGATGTATAAAACATCTGCTCTGTGTGAGCCTCTGTGACCTGTGTTTAAGTGTGTTTATGACATGATATCCCTGATAATGACACTTTCACAAAAAGCCAGCGAGGCGCTAATGTCATACGAGTTTAGATTGCAGTTTGTCGTTTCCATTAGCAACTCAAATAATGGGGGTACAACTCCAACGGCACACAACCACAGAACCACACACATCTCATGTCAGCAGTACTGTAACATGATCTCTTATCTGTAATTGAGGCCAGGAGGCAGCACGCAGCAGCTCAGTATCTTACCTTGTAGTTACGGCAGGTGGGGTTGAAGGCGTTGGTGCCGCAGGCGAAAAGCGTCTCGTCATTACGTGGCACCAGCACTTTGATATAGTTGTAACATTCGTCCTGTCAGGTGGAAAACAGCTTGACGTTATTGTGCATTAGGGACCAGGTCCATGTTGGCTACTGGCACACCAACGACAGAATCAAAGCAGGACTTACAGCTGATAGAGTGCATTTTACACACACACACACACACACACACACACACACACACACGCGCACACACACACACACACACCTTTAACAGTACATTAACACATGGCCTGGTTTATATGATGCTGTGTCGCCTCCTTAGCAACAAGCATTGGTGCTCTATTGTTTCACTGTAGCTCTGGGGAGGAAAATGCTTTACCAAAACAAAAAAAAACAGTCTGTTCTCCACTGATGGTCGTGCCATTGATTCTGATAAGCTACCTGCACGCCGTTGCTAGTTACAAATCTTCACGTGCAGGAAACGATGGAGGAGGAGAGCGAAAGGAGTGAGAAATGAAAAGGCAAAAACAGAGAGAGAGGAAGATGTGTCTGGAAGATAATACTCACGCTGTTTTTGCCTCTCACAGTGCACTTCTCCACATCCTTCGTCTTCCAAGTCAGTTTCTGAAAAACGAACAGACAGCCAACTGTCAGCTCAAAGACAAGCTGTTTCTCACCACCCCAGCTTTTGTTGCTCCCAATCGTTTAAGTGCTATTACGAGACAGCTGTGATGAAAATCTCATTAACTTAAATAAAATGTTGTGGAATAAAAACAAACTAACAAATATCAGGAATGTCTGCGCAGCTCGTCAGCAGGCAGCTAAACATTGTGGTTCCTCAGTGATAAAAATCACTGTAAAATAAGTCTGGATCTGTGAGAACAAACACACTGGAATCAAAAGACTGCAAAGGATGTTTGCTTTGCTTCACTGTCCACATGAGGAGCAGTCAATTAGCTCCAATTAATCTACTGGCCAAAAGCTCCACCCTTATAGTCTACACACACACACACACACACACACACACACACACAGACACATAGAGAGAGAGACACACACACACAGACACATAGAGAGAGAGACACACACACACACAGAGAGACAGAGACAGACACACACACAGAGAGACAGAGACACACACACACACACACACACACACACACACACACACACACACACACACACACACACACACACACACACACACACACAGCTAGTCACCCAGTGGGCTGTAATGGAAAAAAAGATCCATCAACTTGTTAACAAGCTCTGCCTAGTTGAAGGTTTAATGTGCTCCTTTCAATTGTCAGATAATTTACTGACCAGATTTTTCTCAGAGTTCATAAATACCACAAACGGTTGTGTACACTTCTGTTTTAGTTCCAAGTCATTCTTTTGTCAACAGTCCTGACAGCATTTGAGCAGACAGGAGCTTGACGTCTCACTCTGTGACGTATCAACACTTGGGTATAATGGGGCGGCCTGCTCTTGGTCTTTTTGTCTGCAGTCTGTGCTTAAGGGCCACTCCTCCGATATTTGTAGTTTTTAATGCTAATCGTGACTTGAA
>NC_050182.1:11014631-11027131 GCF_008315115.2 Sander lucioperca | reverse complement strand
CTCTGGACAGTGGGAATGCTCCAACTGCCTCAAGATGTAAGACTGAATCATGTGCATGTGCAACCCCCTTATTACCACCACTGGGACGTTGATTTAATGCAAATTAATCCAATGATTGACGATGGAAATCATGGGATAGAACATTTTCTATCAGCATGTGACCTGCTTCAAAGAAATGACTAATAATAATTTGACAAAAACCCATAGCAATTATCACCACATATGTACTGTACATGTGTGCTGTGTATATTATGTATCATTTTACAAAATGTATAATTATAACCATATTGACAAAGATGAACCCTGTGTTTTTATTACTTAAGTTACTTCATTTTGTATACAGTTTTGTTAACTATCTAATAGAAAAATATTACATTTAAAGTCTGCGATGCACATATCCCACCACAATAGATAATAAAAAGCCAGTAAGCCAGTACACACAAAGTAGTAACCAGAATCATTTATTTGTTAGAAGGCCATACCACAACCTTGAATCAATATTCTGCCATAGCAATGGGGCTGGACAACATTTATAAAACAATTTACAACAACCATCCTGTCCTCCTGTACAAAAAGAACTAATGGGTTGTTAGAGCAACTTGTTCTTTTAAGACCCATAGCTATGTACATTTGTTTGGACACATCTAGCTACCCCAAATCGGATTTGAAAGATTGCCATGTATGATTTTTTTTTAACTCTTACCATGACCTTTTCTTAACCATAACCAAACTGTGTTTTTAAATAAAAAGAAGAAAAAAAATGCCACTTTTATCAACTTAAAAAATTTCACATTATAAAATCTGAAACACAAAGCCATGGCTTGAAAAATATCTTCAAAAACTTAGAACTATGTTTTACTGTATATTTTTCATGTTGTTATTACAGCAAATGCTTGATTTTTCTCCATGGGATAACAAACAAAAATAAACCTTGCACTTATGAAGAAAAAAAAAGAAAAATCATAACAAGCTTTACAAGCCATCCATTATTTTTTAAGTCATGCTCTTCCAAATCCAGGTGAATTGCGTATGGCAAAATTCATGTCAGATCTGAAATCAGTGTATTCTGCATGAACTGGTATGCGAAGAATATTTTCGCAAGTATTAGCCACTGGAAATCGGGAGTGGGTGATGAATTCAAGGCTGGGCTTTGGAGAGAAACCCAGGGCTGGAATGCTGTCACATCCAGTGAAGAAAACAAGAATATCTTCTAGAGAGACATCGTTTTCAACTGGAAAACATAAACAGAGAGTAGCCCAATTAAATCATATATATGTCTGATATTTAATTAAGTATTATACTACTGGAGTAATACAGAAGTGATGTAAGAATGGTGACTATTGAAATGACACTGGAATTTGGAAGGGTTGCCTGGGTTAGTGAATATAGTGCATAGTGCACCATTTACCAACAAAAAATAGATAGGAGCTAGCAACATTATTTGCACACAACAGCTATAACAACCAAGATATGTTGGTACTGTAGATGTACATCTGCTAGTTTGGATTATGGTACATATAAATTGTATTACTTTGTGGAGGGATCCAATTCAACACTGCATACTTTTTGTTGCAGCTTTTTTGCAATCAAAGGAAAGAAGCAGATCAATTAGCCAAAATCCAAGTCATGAGCAGCAAGGCTGGGTTTGGGGCTTCACAAAGTCACTTTAGCTTGTTTAAATCTGTTTAAGGATTGAGATTTATCACACATAGTAGTTACTTGGATGTAACTCGACTTCAATAAGTGTGTGTGGAGCCCTGTAATGGCATTTGCTTTTTGGTTTAGGCTCCGCGGCGGCACTCAAGAACATTATTTTGACTGAATTTGTACATGATGATACATGATAACATGTATTATTATGCATTTCATTAATTTGTAATTAACTTAATTCAATTGAACACACAATTGAATTGTTTTTTGCATCTACGATTTAATTATTTATCACTTTGTATTTATGTAAATGTTATTAAATTCAGTTTACATTCAGTGTTTTCTTTGGTAATACTGTCTACACAAATTTCTATTACCTAATTTATATTTAAGGGTATATATTAACTTTCATGATTTCTATTTTTATAGTTAATTTATGAGCATTGTTGGAGTGAGCCTGATGCCCTTCATTGCCAACAACTCCTGTAATCATTGTGCATATGACAACAATAATGTCCTTAAACCGCTCAGCAGTAGTGGCAGAGCAGCAGTGATACAGTAGCTAATCAGTAAGGGTGTCACCAACTTTCTGACCGAAATTAAGTCACAATCTCGAATTTCGAATTTAAAAAATGGAATCGTCGATACTGCCACGCCCCCATGTCATGTCCGGTCAGCTTGTCAAGCGGAAAAAACACGTGTTGAAGTGCTGCGAAGAAATGCAGGAGACCCATCGACAAAACATGAAACCCCTCCTCTTACTGAAGTCGCCGGTGTGGAAATATTTTGGATTTCCAGTGAGTTATGTTGACAATGTTCGCGTTGTCGACAAAAAAAGCCACAGTTTGCAAGCTCTGCTATGTGTTTACCATATTCTGTGTGTTTACCACTGCACATTAGCCTAGCAGCTAGCAGAGTTTCCTTCTGTTTATAGCTTAATCCCGACAAAACCGCAATGATGAATTTCAGTCTGCATGCACGTTTTGTAGCCTAAACAGAGCATCTTATATTTAATTTAATTTTTTTGTTTATGGTTTAGCTCAAACACCCCTTACTTATTCAAAAGAGTGGAACGCGATCCCAACTATTATTAGTGTATTAGTTTAAGTCGGTTTAAATTAAAAAAAGAAGTAGGCCTATGCACTGGCGTGTCCTATGTGTTCCTATTAGTGTTATGTGGAATTATCATTTCTATATTATTGTAGTGCACTGTATATGCCCAGGGACAACAGATGGAAATTAGCAATTCAAATTATAAAGGTTGGTGTCATAGCATGTTACCACTTTATGTACAACTGTTCATTTATCATAAAGACTGAAACTCAACTTATAATAAATCAGAAAACAAATGCACCAAAAAAAGTATGAACTAAATACTAAATCGTATAGCCTGTCATAATTTAAATAGGTCTCCCGAAGAGAAACGGGTATGTCTCTCTGGGTATGTGTCTCTCCACCGCCTGTGTTTGTGTGTTTGTGTGTGTGTGTGTGTGGTGTGTTGTGTGTTGTGTGTGGTGTGTGTGTGTGTGACGGCCAGCCAGCGAGGTTGTAGCCCGCAGGCACTTGTGGAGTTTATATTTTAACTCCGAAAAGACAGTTAACCACAAGTTCCCGTTAATCTTATGATGGACATGTGTTGTGATATTTAAACAAACAATCCGTCAACGGCGAAATAAAATCCTCAATTTAAAAGACCAGTCTGAGAGACCTCCAGCTTACAGCGGGGTCTCCGAGCGTGACTGTCTGAGCAATGAGCTAGCGGCACCGGCAGGCGCTAGCTGGCTATCGCGTCACTTTATGGAGCTTCTCAACTCCGAAAACTTTTAAGCAAATTGTCAATTCGTCAACGCGTCAACAACGCCTATATTCAAAATCTAACAGTTAATTTCTTGCCTATAACATTCTCAGAAGTTAATTAAGTGATGAATAAGATGTCAAAAATTGTTAAAATTGTCCTGTTGGTCTGTCGAAATGAATGTTGGGATACGGGTGCTGCCAAGTTCATACAAGTTACCAACCAATGCATCCTTGGTAAAATGGGCGTGTCAAGAACATTTACGGAAATCTTAACTGTTCTTGGTGAAATGCAAACTTGTGTATTGGGACAGTACTTTGGCAACAAGGTTTTAAGGATTCACCTTACCTGAACAAGGGAGACAGAAGTTCATTCCAGCTCATGACTATTTAAGCCATGGCAGAAGACAAATAATAGTAAACTGTCTCATATTGAAATACATTTCCAAAATGCAGAACTTACTTTCAGCATCCTGAAGATAGTCTTGCCAGAAAGCCAGGATCCGGCACTCTTCTCGAAATGCATTACTCCCTCTTTCGGAGTAAATGATCTCAAAGAGATTCTCCACATCAGTTGCTGTTAAACCCTTTTCAGCCTTCACAAAAAGGCACTTTGTTTGTAGAGGGTATCTCTGGAGAGCATCTAGGACACCTAGAGATGTTAAACCATCTCTGAACCTAGTAAAAAGGAAACACATGTTAAAGGGTAGTTCATATGATTTAGCACCTATGTTGCAAACCAGAGTTTTTTACATTTTAAATCTTTAATTTAGGTCCCTAATGAATTCCAGGAAAAATAAATTATACGTTCTGTTGCACTAGTACACTATAAAATTGAACTCTGCATCCACCATTTCATTTTTTCATATACTGTGGTAAGGCTGCATGATTTGAAGAAAAAGTCAAATTGTGATTGTGATTTACTATACTGCGATAATGATTGCGGTATAATGGTATCATGACTTTGATTATCAAGAAAAATGCATAAAATAGGCTACTTACATTTTTAAATATGTATTATTTTTAAATAACTTAGTATTTTACAAATTAAATAAAAACTAATACAAATTGTTATTAAAATAATACATTTTGTATGCCCTTATAAACAATGTAATTTAAGCTGGGTGTTATATAATAACTAGTGATTAAGTTACAAAATATGCTTTGTACAACCTCTTCTTAAAGTTTGCGTGCTGTGAAACCCTCTACACTTGTGATACTCATGTGACTATACGCGATACAAGTGCTACTGCCTAAACAGACTGGTCACTGGTCATCTTTTGTGGACATTGTTAGAAGGGGCATGCCTAATACATCCATGGGGTATCGTATTTGGAGGGCGGATTCAACGTAGATTCAACACAAAACCATAATCAGGCATTGAGTAAAGGCCAATTTATTGTTCTGCATTAAATCAACGCCGTGGGTACGTACGTAGGTACGTGGAGCTACAGACCCTACGCCGTAGCCTGATGTGCACCTCAAAAGTTTAACTACTTGTCACGGCGACGCATGTCGCTCGGCCATGGCTTGGTAGCGTTGCATCCTCCCTTTTAACTTTTCCTGCTACAGATTTCCCAGTGTGGTCAGAAAGAACAGGGGAGACACTTTGTTTCTCTCACTATGACTCTAGAGTCGGTACACGCTCTGAAGCATCACTCTTTCACTCACTGTAACACACACACACACACACACACACACACACTTTTGGCCATTTTACCACCATAAACATAGCAGTTGTTTTTCTGACAAAATACAATTATAGTATATGCTCAGACATAAAAATACCTTTCAAAAGGTGCACGGGTCCGCTGGAGGACATACCAGTGTGCCAAGTCCAAAGCAGTGTCTTTTTTGTTTTCCAGTGTTATGCGAACATTGTGACCAGCAAGACTGATTAAGCTGGCTGCCTGTGCAACTGCCTCTTGCAGTTGTGATTCAGTCTCAGCCCGTAAGATCTAAAAATATAAAAATATAAATAGGATATGAAGATAGTATCTATTGACTCTGTTATTGAGAATGATTATACACAACTGTTAGCGTTACTGTTTAAATTGCATGTTAATGAGTGCACGCTAAATGAATAGTTTGTAAATATGATAGAATCCATGAAATATATGCTCACCGACTGCACCTGTGACCTTGTTTCTTCATCAGTAATATGTTCAGTTTTGACCTTCACGTTGTCTGGACCCTTTATAAGACACTCGTACAAGAGTTCAGAAAGGAAACACGGACTCTGCCCCCCATGGGCGATTGACATTGCCATGATCTGACCAGCATAAAAGTATCCATTGTCTTTCATTGCTGTAATCATATGAAAATAAAAAACATGTTAACTGTTCACAACAAAAATTATATTTATGTCACAATCTCCCCGCCCATCTGTGTGAGATTAGAGAACTCAGGTTAATTTTCTTCTAAACTTCATTTCTCAATAAAGTAATATAGATACTGTACAAAACATGAACATTTCTTACATTTTCTAAAAAATAATTTCAGGTATAATGTATTTATTGATCCAAAAAAATCCAATAATGGCCTTTTAAAGCAAAAGTACCTTTGGAGTTGCATGTAAGGACTTTAGCATTAAGTGGACCCTCAAAGATGCCAATCTTGTCCTTGATTTCGTGTAGACAGAGTCGGAAAAACTCACGAGTAGGACCTCCATTGTCCACAGCACCCTCAGATATCCCATAGTCATCAGTGAACTTAACGTCTACCTTCTTCTCGGGTGAAAAATTGGATCTGCCCATGGCTCTGGATGCTCCATCCCACACATTTCTTCTGACAATATTGAAGCGTACAGTGCTGTCATTATTTACTCGAGAAGCAATCTGCTCCATTATTCTCTCCAACGTCACCTTTAAATCACTGAAACAATAATAAACAATACAATGTAGTTATTGTCAATGGTTATACCTCTCCCACTGAACTAGCATGTAATATCCACATCATTGTAACCAATATTTAGTTTATTGAAACCTATTTACATACAGTAACGTTTGTGATAATGGAAATTATCAGTTTTACTTTTTTCTTACTTATTCAGAATAACGTAACAAATAAATAGCAAAGAGCAACAGAACCATTTCCAACACTGGCAACCACCCTCCCACCAATAGGAAATTGACAAACCACAAAATCAACACATAGGGGCCTTATTTTAACGATCTAAACGCATGGTGTGACGCGCCTGGCACAGGTGCGTTTAGGGTGTGTCCAAATCCACTTTTGCTAGTTTGACGGAAAAAAGGGTCCGTGCGCCGAGCGCATGGTTTAAAAGGGTTGTACTTAGTGTCTTAACCCTTGTAATGTGTTATCAAGCACATTTTTTGTGTTAGCGGGTCAAATATGAGGTGATTTAAATTTAAATACTCATAAAACAATGATTATTATCCAATATTGTTTTTTTCACGCGTGAGAAGTTATTATGTATTCATTTAAATGTAAACACTCTTTAAAATGTTATTTTTGGCTCCATGGACCTTTGATCTTAAGTATACAACTCGTTTTTAACTTAAATTTTTTTTCAAAATTCTAATTCAAATTCACTCGTTATGTTTCCACTAATGAAGACAATGGGTAATTATGTTATCTGACTATAACAGACTAATATTAGAATACACCTCCAAAATTATTTGCATGTTGGGTTTTTTCAACTTAATATTATAAACCATAGTGATATCTGTGGTGTTACGGGTCAAAATTGACCCGTATAGATTTAGGTTAGGAAAAAGGTAAGCCCATACCCATCTAATGAAGAGGAGGGTCCAAGTGACCCAGATGTTCAAAAGAGTTCTTTAAATAAAAAATAACTGACATTTAATGGTTGTCAATCCCTTATCACACCCAACGCAGAGCACCAACTGAGAACAGCAACTCAACATGGAAGGGTGTTGCTGGATGTGGAACGACAAAACACACCTGGATGCTAACATGGGGCTGTTGCTTCTTGCTGGGGTATACAGATCCTGGAATGACGCTACAGCTTATGGGATGCTGAGTCATGCCAGAGTATACTGCATGCTACCATGTCACTTCGGACTTTTATCTGTCATACTCTGTTTCAAGAGTAAGGGATATTGGGACAAATGGGTGGAACACTTGCTATACATGTAGCCTCATTCGAGGATCTGCACACGCCAGTAAGAAGCAACAGCGCCATGTAAGCATCCAGGTGTTGTCGATCTCCATCTAACAAACACCCTTCCATGTTTGTCGTCGGATCTTCTCAACAGATGGCAGTATGAACAGCTCAAATGCTGTCTTGATATCTTGGACATGTGACACAGCAACCCCAGAGTCATTCTGATGTCTCAGTTGGTGCTCCGCCTTGGGTGTTATAAGGGATCGATGAACATTTTGATTTGTATATCGTTCATGTCACCCCCCTAAAGATGATACTAACTTGGGACCCGTAACATTTTTTTTAGAGACATTTACAATTTACTAAAATTCTCACAACATTTGTTGTGTTAAAATAGCCATATCTGAGAAAATCATGAAGCCTTGTTCCAATAAAAAAAGTAAATGGTATTTTTTACACATCTGAAATTGAAAACAACAATATAAGGGTTAATTAATCATAGGTGTGTTTTGGGCGTAACATGCAATATCAAGTCATCTCCCATTCCCTTTAAAAGCCAGGTGCTTTTGTACCTTGGCGCATTGCTATTATAATGGTGGATTTGCTTTTCATTCTTAATCTTTGCTATTTAAACGACGCGGGCACTGGACAGGAAATTGACAACTGCGTCAGTCTTAAACTAGCAAGACTAACAAGCAACTAACAAGACACTTGCATCGGGCTTTGCGCTGCGCCGGGTGCAAGATAGGGCCCATACTGTACAATAAAACATAATGCATATTATTGCATGGGTAATCTTCAAACCTGACAAGTGACCATGAAAATGATTGAGAATCAAATAAAGATGAAAATGTCAATATTGTGCAATGATAAATACTGATATTTCTGACTCATTTAGGTTGCAACTTGCTAATTGGTCTCACTACTAGTTTAGACATTATAATAGTTATTGCTATCCTGAAGTACAGTTTAAATAATTAAATTGTATATAATATGTTCTACTGACCTCTCACTTGCACTGGAATCTAAAGACCTTGAAATGGCTTCCTGGAGATCATGGTCATCAGAGAGATATTCTTCCTCAAATAGGTCCAGGTATGTACTACAATATAAAATAGCAATATTTTATAATAGATATTAAGGTACAAATATATGATTTTAACACAGACAGTTGCATTAGCAATAGACTAAGAATATCCTTGCTGGTCTAATAACTTACGTTAACTAATGTTCTCAAATGGACAGTGCGTTATTAAAGTTATACAAATAGAGGACACCATGATTCAGTATAAAGTAAATGTATTTTACACACAAATTATACTGTTAATAAAGGTCACTAAAGCCCAGACCATAGAAAAGCTGTATGAAGAGACAGAAATGTCAAAATATTAACCTGTAGGATGTGCTGGATGAAATATTGCCAGATGGTTGGGGACCATGGGACACACCAGAGGTGTTGCCACTGGAGATTGCAGAGGTTCCACTGGACAGGATGAGGGTCTCATCAATAGTGATGACAGGAGGACTAGTGGACATGGTGGCGGTGTCAGCTGAGATGGAAGGTGCATCGGTGCAAATATCTTCGGTAGCAACACACCAGATAACTTGATCACCACTGGAGATGGAAGGGTTATTTCTGAAGAGGGACTGGGCCTCAACAGTGGAGATAGCTGAGACAACTTCTTTGGAAATGTCACCTACACTACCAATGACTGCAAGAACATGGAAAAATAGTGGGTTAACATTTAACTTTTGAGTAACATTAAACTGATATGAGATGATCAGAACCCATCTTGTACAATGCATGTAAGTGGCGGAAAAAACAAAATTACTTACAATAAATAAATTGTGAAAACACAAAAACAACCAGTCAAAATCTGCCTGTCTCTACATCCAGCCACATTCTCACCTCAAACCACTGGCATTCACATGTTGTCCACCAGATGCCTTTTGACTTTCCTTTTTTTCCTCCTTTTCCCATAAAAAAGACTGCCACACCCAACTACATACCTATTCTTAATTCCCTCATGAGCCCTACAGTTACCTGACCTTCCCTGTCCACCTGTTTCCACTTTTTTAATCCGTCCTGCAGCTACTTAACCAGGACATTCTAAATTTCAGTTTGTTGAAGTTACAATGTTGTTTATGTGCATTGTGGTATGCCTTGGAGAAGCCAGCTCCACTTGGACTTGTACCTGCCTGTAAGCCTTCTTTATCATTAAGAAATCACCAAAAAATAGTCCTGCTTTCTCCTACATCTACATTTAGTTTCTATCCCTATTATCCTGCACAACATGACCAATATCATATAAACTTGTTTGTAGATGCATGTACTGTAGATAAATTAATTTACCACATTTGTCACTGTCTGACATTTGAGCAAAATCAAGGCTCTCTGCATGGCTGTCTTCCCCAGAAGATGGCTGTCAATTGAAGCAGACAACAAACATTATTTATCAAATACAGTGCACTAACAATAAAACAACATGGCAAATGTATTATATGAGGGCATAGAGCAATTAATAGTGTTTAAGACATCCAGTTTGAAATACAGTATTGTCATTGCTAGTCATCATTTTTTTTTAAATCTTCATGCACTAGCCTACTTACAGATTGGTTTTCTTCACTCAAAATGACCTTGTCAGGCCTGACGTAAATGGACTTTTGATGGAAGAGTTTTTTCAAAAGGCCTCCACTCAACTTTTGATTGGAGGTTAGGGATGGCTCGACTAGTTTGTTGTGACAAGGCATCAGGATTTGTAACCTAAGGGAATAAAAAGCACACTGTAAATTAAACTTGTTAAAAGTAAAACACTACACTACATAGAAAGGTTTTAGTTTCAATACATAATTTGTGTCCACAGAGAAATTTACATTCTGTCAGGTTTTGCAAGTCACATAACTTTAAAGTAATTACATATTTACAATCACAATGTGATGGGAATGTAAAAAATGTTTTTAATTTACAACACACCCAAAAATATCCTTTCATAATACAGTATGATATTATTGCAAAAATATAAGAAAACGCGTAACAAATGTGGCAAAACGGATCAAAAGCTTACCTGCAGCCCTCCAGAATTGGCTGGAAGGCCACCGTTATTGCCTGCAACACTCTTCCGGAATCCCAGTCACAGCGAAATTCCAGGGCAGATTTAATATGTCCCTTTTCAAAAAGCCAAGCTTTGCTGGCCCGCCTTGGTACATTTGTTGATTTATGGTGTGGCAAGAGAATTACCTCTTTGGTAAAAGACTGAGCCACAGGACAGCTCAATTGTGCCTGAAACCTTAAACATTAAAGAAAAAAAATCTATACTCAATTACATTAAACACTGTAAATATATGTACTACATTATACAATTATATACAATAGTATTAGCTAGGTTTAGGTTTAGCTCCTCAGTACATCTGACTTGCTCACTGATCACAACCCCATCAGGCTTCTCAGGTCATCAGGCAGAAGCCTTCTAGCAGTTTTAGAATTTATTTTTTTATTTAAAACGTAATTAACGTCTTCTAGCTGTACCCAGAAATAGATTCAGGTCTGGTGAGGGGCATCAGTTACTGTGCGTGTGTGCGTGTGTGTGTGTGTGTGTGTGTGTGTGTGTGTACACATTTGTATGATCGCACTTGCATGTTTTTGTTGTCTTATTATGTTTTCTCTATTTCTATTCATGCTTTGTTTTAATGGACATGCAGATTTTAATGTAAAGGACTTCAGGGTTTAGCCAGTTGCAGAGCCATAGAGAACTTCTCTTTCACTCTGGCCAGCTGTAATGAATGCTGCAATACAAATAAAATTGACATTGAATAGTAGCCTACAGAGTATAATCACTCATATTTTCTGTTTACAAACAGGCAACTGTCTTAATAGTGAATTTATTTTAAACTGTAGTTATGTTTTTGTGGTTGATTACATTAATATTAGCACTTGTATCTTACATGGTATGATCTTAAATTGGATTCTTGAATTAGATTTAATGCAATTTATTAATTTGAAAGTTATTTTAAATAAATTATAAAAGCCTCACAAAACATCTTGAATCCAATTACTTAACTTTACTACTAGTTAAATTCGGATGTTGTTACTGCATTAAAACAATTAAAACGTTACTAATATCAAGCTAATAGAGCTCAACATTTAAAAAAAAAGGCAAAAAAGGGCAAAGTTACAAGACCGTGTACAGAAACTTACAAGACCGTGTACAGAAACTATCATAGACGTCAATGTTAAAAGCTCGCTCTAGACATTCGCGGTTTCGGTAAACGTTTCCATGGTAACAGCGAGCAATCAGAGACGTTGCTGCTACGCTTAGGATTTGTGGGTAGTGTAGTTTTTCTCCATATGATCGCGAATAAAAGTTTTTCTAAAACAAGGTTGATTTCATACGGACGTCTAGCTATACAGGAGCAGAAACTTTCGTTTCACAACCACGTAGCTCCACTACACTGTTGAGATCTATAAGCTTAAGTTACTGCAAAAAACAAAAACACGCTGAATGAAGTGCTTTAGCTAACTCATTTCCTTTAAATAGCTAGATGGGATTTAAAATGTAAAAGATAACGTTAGAAATCTCTGGGCCCTATATTTACAAAGTTTGCTGTTCAAATGACTAATAATGAGGCTACTTTTGGAATTGGCCCGGTCCAGTAGGACCAACGACCGTTAGCTATATCACTATTCTAAACTACCAGCTAGACTGCTTTGACAGTAACAGTAATTGTACCTCTCGAAGCACTAGCTAGTGGCTATTCTACCGCTGTCTGATCAGTTAGTTTGTGTTATTGTGTTACTTTGGTGTTTATTAAAATATTAGTTTGGATTCGAACTAGGTAAAACACCAAAGCCATACAATAACCTGGCTGCGTTAACGTTAAAATTACGTTTTTGTCAATGGAGTCTGGTGGATTTGAAAAGAGCAATAGCACGGATATTTCTGGTTAAACTAACTATTCAAATGCATTC